>NC_134315.1:28046655-28346655 GCF_964195595.1 Calonectris borealis | reverse complement strand
TCTGTGGCACCCAATTTTTACTGCGCTACCATTGTGGAACTGCTTGGTTGGCATCCACAGTCCGCCTTAACCACCTTTCTCAATGCCGCTGCTCACTCAAAGACAATATAAAGCATCACCTTCACCCTAGATTTTTTTAAGTCTTTAGCAGACAGTGTTACATCTCAGGAAATACTAGTGAGACACAGAACCCAGGGAACCCATGCCGTATTGCTAATTGAGACTGAGAATAAGCTGTCACAGTAGGCTTATGCTGACAGCATCAGTATCTGTTTGCAGGCTTTTTTCCTGAGCAGCGGTTGTGGCAATAAGTCCATATTTTGTCTGACTCAAGCACAAGTGTTTTTTATCAGACTGATGTCTTGTACACTTTGCTCAAGTGCTCTTTTGCCAAATACCCTAACCAGCAACTCTTTGAGCCTTGCATTCAATTTGCAGACTGTACATTTGCAGCTGAAATATTATCTCTGTATTATTGGGGGGTAATGAGTACATTTGGCAGGCACCTAGAGGCACTATAAATAAAGATATTAGATTTCTTTCACACTCAGGACTTAGACAACCCTCCTCTTCCGCCTGAGCTTATTAACACTGTGCCTTTGTTGAACCCTCAATGCATAAGATTGCAGGAAACAAGGTCAGACAGGCATATCAGAGATGGCTCTCTTTGCTGGGATCTATCTGTCTTCCTTTCTGTCTTTTTTTTTTTTCTCTTAGATGTGTTATTTTCCTCTAAGAAATTTATATTTTTATCTGCCTAGCTTTACTTTTGAATCTTTTCCAAAGCCTCTAGGTGTTTCGGTTGTGCCCTTCTCCTCTTTTTCCTCCCATTAGTATGTTTTCTGTGTACCCTCTATATCATAAAGGTGTTAGAGCTGCTGACAAATCATCGCAGGTATCGAACACAACCTAGACAGCACTCCTGAGGAACAGTCTCTAAACAGGGGAACTGAGAGCAGTGGGAAAAGAGGAAATGAAACAAAGGGTTTGGGATTGCTGAACAAATACAAGTGTGTGCTCTGCTTCCTTGATGGCATCTGCTGAGACATAAAAAGAATAGAAAATTATAGAAAAAGTCTATGCAGACACGCAGACACAAAACCATTACATTTTAAAGGAAAGATTTTCATAGCCTACAAGGGGGAGAAAGAGGAAACAATTCCAGAAATATCTTTGTATATCCTTTAATCTGTGCTGGCACACAACTACTTTTTTTTCCTCTTTTTTTCTTTTATCTTACTGTAACCCAGTAACACAATGCACAACACTGAAGACTACTACCAGGGATCCACTCTATCTCTCCTGTGAATGCATCATTAATAAATTGGACCAAACTTCTTTCTGGGATGCCTTGGCATATGCAGACCAGAGGTTCTAGCTACCAGTGATTTGTTTTAATGACCAAGAATACAGTGGAATTAATCAAAAGAATTGTCCTGAGGCAACACTCACAAATCTTCAAGACTGTTGTACAAGCTACCTGATTCCCATAAAATAGATGGAAGTTTCCTAGGTTGAGCAAGGGCTGCATCTGCATCTCATCTGCATTTCTCACAGCATCTCAGAAATGTCTTCATGGAAGCTTTTTCCAGGAAAATGAAAATTCAAATAAAAATTCTTGCTATGGCAAAAATCCAGCGACAGTTATTAAAGAAAAAAAAGGGCAAGGGGTTTGGAAGCCATTCCTTGTTACGTGGGAAGGACCAGGAATATATTGTACTTTGGGAGATCATATGCACCCTACTGCAATTCACCCTTGATTTGACTCAGGATTGCAGAGACTGAAGAGCCCATTCACATTTCATGACTTTGGTGACATTTCTGTCAGCTAATTAATGTTGTTCATGGAGACCTACGGAAAGTGGCTCCTATGATCAGGGCTGTGAGTTTACACTATATTTTTAATACAGCATCTGTGTCATGTAAAATGCAGAAACAGATTAAGAAGCTGAATGCAAAGTTGTCAGCACCCCACACAAGAAGCCTGGGAGTCAGCTTTTCTCATACCCTCTTCCATCATGAACCCTCTGGCCCAGCTTCAGCTGTCTGGGGAGTGATGAATAAGTGAAATTTGAGGAAAAAGATTCTCTTCAGGTTGAAGAGGGGTTAAGATATCAGATCCTTGCCTTTCTTTTAAGTGCTGTCAGGTATGAGTTAGGGTGGAAAAGGTGGATACCTCTATGTTTTCTAACAATGGGTAGCTGCCATATCTGCTTTTTCTACTTTCAGTGTCAGCAATATGTGGTCAGGCTTAAGCACCCCTTTCTCACTAATTTTTTTATGATGCTGGAATTTAAAAGTAACCTAGGTATTAAGATGCTACCTACTGTACATGTGTGGGCCCATATGGAAGGTTATATTTAGTTATCTAGAAACTCCTATATGTTTCAAAATGTGATTAACCAGTTTAGACGGTTTGTTGTGTTTGCTTCTGATTCCCATCTTAATCATGTACACCAGTTGAAAGAATTAGGCTTTATTGATAATGGTTTTCTTACCAGACATATATCAATTCATTGAGGAAATTGTATCCAGTAACCACAACTGGGTAAACGGTCATTTTGATTTGTGGAAGAGATTAAGACATAGGCATTTTATCAGCCCATGATTAAGCTATGAGCATTCTGTATAATTCAGCTTGTTACAACTTATTGACAAAGCCATCCTAGCTAACCACCTCATTCTTGATTACTTAAAGAAAATAAATTTACTGTAATGCCATTATTTAATATCCAATAAAATAACAAACGCCCAGCCTACTGCAAATTTAAGACACAAGTAACTGTGTCCATTTTCACTTCCTGGCTGTAAAAAGTATGGAATTATGTTATTTCGACTGAATGCCTCTAAAACAAATGAAAAGAGGCTGTAGATTCAGATATTCTCATAGCTAACTGAGAAACTGAATCCTTTTCATAGGTTTGCATCTGCTGATAGTCATTGGTACTGGAGCATTTAATCATGACCTAAATCTTTTTAGCTTCTTACCTCTGGCTAGAGAATGAATTTGCATTACCAAAGAGAAAAGAGAGAAAGGAAAAAAAAAAAAAAGATAAATGAAACAGGCGATTATAAAAAGTGTAAGGTGGAATTAGTGAACTATTCTCTGGTGCAAATAAGTGCAATATATACCTTCAGCAACTTCTGCTTTGTCCTTTGCATCCTTGCTTTTCTTCCTATGCCCTAAATACATAAACCAGGTGCTAGGTGCAGAAAAATAACTGGCACACATCCACATATTCAATCTCTTTGTTTCAACAGTTATTCTTTAAAAAGTGACAAAAGAGGATTAGACTGATTAAAATGGTGTTTCTTTAAACAGAAATTTGGAAGAAGCAATATGAATATACCTCTGTGGAGGGAGGAAAAAAGACCTCTTTTCTTCAGCCTTTGCTTCATTTATTTTAAATACAGCTGCAGCTGCTCAGACTTTTGTGCTACATGAGTAGTGAATTTTGTCTCCAGTACCTGCTCTGAGTCATATTTTGTGGAGCTGTTTGACACAAAATGGTGTTCTTTTTACTTTCTTTACGCACTCTTTTGTCTTCAGCCTTAATATTGGCAAACATTATTCATGAGGTCAGATGGGCTAAAAACTCATAATACCATGGAAATGTGACTTAGGTAAGTTCAAGTTATTTTCTTTCTTAATAACCAGCATTTATTATAGTATTATCAAGCCCAGTTATGCTCATTTTCAGATTCAGGTGAATTGTGTATCACTCCCACATCACAGCCTACCGAAAACTACAGCTTTTATCTCCATTACTTGGTAGTTGAATAATTTTTGTTGTGATTTTCACTACCAGCTATGAATCTTGCCTCCATTAATACTCTTTTCAGCCTTATCTGCATTTCCATTGTCTGTTCTCTTCCCACTGAGAGCAGTTTGTATGTCTCTATGTATCAGTGTTTACTGCAAATAGTGTCTCTTCCCTCATATAAGTTGCAAGTCCCCTGAAGTTTTGTCTTCTTTACAGTCTGCAGTGCTCTCCTCTGCTTTGAATCGAAGAAATCTGTGTATCTGGAAAATATATTTTCCTATTATATTTCTTGCCAAAACCAGCATTTTTGTCTATATATACAAGAAAGTGAACTGTCTGACTGAAAACGTCCTTTAAAAATATTATTTAAAGTATTTTAATATTCACATTTATATTGTCTTCAGTTGAAACACTACCTCAGTCAACATGTCCCACTAGTCCAATGAAATAAAAATTGGAAAACGGGAAATACTGCTGTGGCTACTTGTCTCTCAAAGTAATTAGATTAGAAAATTGTCTCAGCATTAACAGCCTAGAAGTTTGCTGAATGCATGTGTGTCTGTACGTGTATGTATGTGACAGGTCATTTACCATGGCTATATTATCAGCTGCATATTGCATTTGCCACTCACAACAGTATAGCTTTTTCTCTGCATTGATCATTATAAATGGAGACAACACGAAAGATTCACGGATACTCCATTTTGTTTGCACTCTGGAGGGTTTTATATAGGGTAAAACAAGAAGGCTACAAGAGTGTTTAGGTATATATATCTATCTATCTATATACTCAGTATATGCAGTTTTCATATCTTTATGTATTTATATGTAATGTAAATATTTACATATATAAAATTTACAGTTTTGTGTAAACATTTAGACACATATGTATGTATGTGTTATATATAACAAAAATGCTATCCCAGTTGTCTTGGACCTTTCTATAATGCCTGTAGTTCAGTGAAGTGGGAAATTTTCTACCATGTTGCTGCTTTTAATTGATCTTAGACCTACTTTTTCCAGTAGAAGAATAAGACAAGAAATTCATCACCTTGGTAAATGTGATCTGAACAATTCTTAAGGGAACTGTAAAACTTCTGTTTCTTCTGATCCTACCTTAGAACTAAAGAAAAAACAAACCATTATGAAAGGAGAGTCAGCAAATGAATATTTCCTGTGTGGCCTGTACAATTTATAGAATATCAGCTTTTAGATACCTGGCCTATGAGAATTAAGGTGGTATAGAAGCCTGAGCACTTCAGGAGAAATATCTAGAAATGAAAATTGAATTTTTAACGGTGAGCTACAAAGCAAGGCTATTAAGGAACAGCAAAGCTAGGATCAGTGTGTAGACAAACTTAACAATCCCATATGGTATATTTCAGATAAACACTTCAAATTGTGTCAAGTTTATCACTAGCTGATATGCCTTTAAAGCACTGCATAGAGAAATAAACTACTCATTCCAGTAAATCATTTAAAATGCACTCAGATTAGTGTGTTTTCTAACTCCTTGCAAAAGTTTTCCTTACATGACTTATAGTATGTTTTCTCATAGATTTGGAACCACATACCAAATTACATAATAATCTATTGTACAACTTTGTAATATTGTGCGCAAGCCAAAAACTCCTAAGACACTTGCCAGGCACCTGTGCCCACATAGAGTAAAAATGGTCCCGTGCAGAGTGTCTGTCCAGCAGCAAAGAAAATGGGTGAGTAGGTTGAGAAAGCAGACAAAAGCTAGTTAAAATAAAAAGCAATTTTTTCAGGAACACTAAACAAACCTGAGAACAAGTATGGATCCAACAGAGAATTTCTAGTAGTCAAAACTGCATGTCAAGTATAGGAAACTACAATAATCCTAGAAAACAGCTGAGCACACAGAGGCCGCCTGCAATTGGTATCTTACTTCCACGTTAATGCCGAGTATATACTGCCAGAACAGATCAGTTTGTGCTACAAACCTATCCTGCTATCCACTGAGTGTATATGTACATATATACAGAATCATTTATTATTCAGCACATGACATTCTCACACCACTTCAGCTGCACTAACAACCGGCTGAACCAACAGTGCAGACAGGACCATAAAGTTTGTTGGATGTAAAAATCGCTACTGCTGCTCCTCAACCAACCTCTTACCAGCAACAGTTTGCATGATAATTGATAACTGTTGGTCGGGCTTTCATATGATCCCAGTATCATGAGATGCCAAGCGAGTCAGCTAACAAGACGGCCAAGTGTCTTTGGTTGTTATTGCCTGTTCCTTCCAGGGTACAACTTCTCAGCTCCTCACTACTCTGCAAAGCTAAAATTCTGTTTGCAAGTCTATTCTCTGAGGTTCAGACATCTCAGACCTGTTTAAATCATGTATGCTTATTTCTGACAAATTTGCTTACCATCCTTACAAAAATTATACTATATATCACTTGTGTATATATCTATGAAAGGTTGATGAATTATGAAGAAAAGTCTTTCAGGGACATGGCACAATGACTTTAATACTACAGATTCTGTCTCTTTGCATGATTTTTTTTTTTTTTCAAAAACAAGTTAATTTTACCTGAATCAGTTCTCCTCTGTTATGTATAACATGTTTGTTAATTGATTTCTTGTTGTATAATCCCAAACCCATGGTTTTCACATAACCTACTGTTGGCTATCTTTATGAATCATTTCAAAGAATGCCAATTAACTAATTAATTATCTTTGGGAATCCTAATGGAGCTGCAGAGTAAAACAAATTCTTTTTCCATTTTCATCTTTATTTCCCTCTGGCATGACAAAGATCATCATGAAATTCTGTTTCAGACATCTGTGCAACTTTCCCACCTGCTTTCCTCTCACACCTCTGTGTTCTGTAGATCCTGTTTATTACTCTCTACCACTGTCACAGGCTACTTTTCAAAAGATGGTCAAAGATTTTTCATGTGGTTTTCCAAATATCTGGATTTAGCTTGAGATGACATTAGATCTCCTTTACCTCCTTCTTGTAAGTGACATACTAGCAAAAGGGTCTCATCAGTCCTGATTTACTTATAAATGCAGTCTAAATCACGTAATCCTTGGCAAATTGCTGAGTTTGAGATTAAAGCAGACTAGTCTGCTCAGCAACACTCTCTGTCTGCCAGGGGAACTTGAAAAGTACAAGCCATACGTCTCCAGACATGTACCGTAAAATCTTAATGAAAATAAAATGTACATATCTGCTGAATAAAAATCCCCATTTGCCTTACATCAGGTGTTGCTGTTGTCTGGAGGAATGCTGCCATCATGGACAAGCACACAGATGAAGGGACTTGGGGGGCAACACAGTAAGAGTTGTTTTAGGTCAAGTTTTACACAGAAGACCTTTTTTTTCTTTCACCAAAGGGGCTGATAGTAGAGTGTGTATAGGTTATGGTCCACCTCTCCTTTAAGCCAGTTTAACCATGTGGGCATTCTGGTCTACTTATTCATATAATGTATAAAAATATAAAATTAGAGTAGAAAATGAATGGACATCGTTCTATCACATAAACTCTAGGAGTCACATCTGGCAATATGAATTTATCAAGCAGTATCTGATCACAGAATCACAGAATTTCAGACTAGTTGAGGCTAGAAGGGACCCCTATAGATCATCTAGTCCAACCCCCCTGCACAAGGCAGGGTCACCTCGAGCAGGTTGCTCAGGGCCATGTCCACTCAGGTTTTGAACATCTCCAAGGAAATGCCACAACTTCTCTGAGCAACCTGCTCCAGTGTTCAAATATATCCTCACAGTAAAACAGCTTAAATGGAATTTCTTATATTTCAGCTTGCGCCCATTGCCTCTTATCCTGTCTCTGAATACCACTAAGGAGAGACTGGCTCTATCTTATATATTCCCCCGTCACCCCCATCAGGTATTTCCACACAGTGATAAGATCCCTCCCAGCTTTTTCTTCTCTGCGCTAAACAGTCCCAGCTCTCAGTCTTTCCTTGGAGCATCCTTAGATGCTGTAGAAGGCTGAGGTGCTGAGTTCCTTCTTTGCTTCTAATCCGGTATTACTTGGAAAAACCTGATCTATACTAGTCCAATGGACAGCATCCAGAGTGCTGAAAGAGCTGGCCAATTTCTATAGTTTTGGAAAAGTTGTGGAGAACAGAGGAGATCGCTGACATCTGGAGAAAGTCATCACCATAAATCATCAAAATAGTAACTTAAAAATGAAAGGCTTCCATTGAAACTTTTTCACTTTTCTCTGTTGGGATGTACATATAAATTGCAGTAGAAATTGCTTTATAGCAAGCAATTCTAATTTGCTTATTGCTTTAACATTGATTTGATGAACTTTTGTAGTTGCTGGAGTTCAAACTTTCCCCTGAAGAATTTATTATACTGTTACTGTACCACAGCTTTTTAATAAGTTGGCACGAAGTTTCTATGGTCACATAAAACTTCTCTGTAGTTCCAGCATTTGCTATTGCTCATATGCAATGACGTGGAATATTTTAGGAAAGATAATAAACTGCATCTGTTTAATGCAATATTTTCCACAGATGTTGAGTCCTTATATTTTTCTACATTCTTTTATAAACTTTGCATGCAATTGAAAACGGAGGTGGTTTTGTATACTTACATTTACTCATGATCTCTGCCCGTTTACTTAAGAGAAAGGGAAATCCAGATTAAAAATTTAAAGAAAACAATTTTAATTCTGGGGTCTTTGTACGTTACAACAAGTTGGCAAATGTCTGAGTTTTATTTCTTTCCAGATCATTCCCCAAATGTAGTTTTGAAACACTCTCTGAAGAACGATCTTGCATGTATTTAAAATTTATGAAGCTTCCTTTATTAAAAATATGTAAAAGCGAAGATATTCTAGCTTTAATCTATTTTCCTAATATACAATTTATTTCTAGATGCTGAGTATTTTTTTATAACTTCTGATGTCTTCTTTTGTGAATGGAAGTTTCCAGTCCCCAAAAGTTAATTTCAGGATATCCGGAAGCATATGTTAATGTCATTGAAGCTTTTTCTTTATTTTCATGTCTAATGTTACATCCACAAAAGAACTTTTAATTCCATGAACCTAGGTACTATATCGAACTTTTAACTCAGAGGTTAATAACCTTTGTTCACTGTGTAGTACCTGAAGAGGCTTGGGAGCCTTGCAGAGGGGATCATAGCAACTAGCATGGCAGGATGGAGCAGAAGTCAGATAAAATAGGTAACCGGGAGCAAAGGAAGGGTTTATTTTAAGAACTTGAGGATGAGAGTTTTGGGCATCTATGGCAGACTGGGATTCACTGACCAAACTTTCTACTTTGTTCCTCCCAAAGGGGAACAAGGTCAGCCTTTCTATTTTTGGTGGTGTTGCCCGTTTGCAAAAGCTTATGAGTTATAACTAAGAGTGTGTGGGAGTTTTGGGAATAGAGGGCAGGAATCGAGCCTGCTTCTTGTCCCCCTGTGGTCAACTGTCTGATCAGGCTATACATTTGTTTAGGCTCAACTGGGAGGGGAACTCCAGGGCAGACAAATAATCTTCATTCTTCCTACTGACACCATAGCATAATACGGTTCAGGAGTAAGTTGCGTCATACGTAGGAATCTCACTGTGTTAGACCAAAGATTATGACATTCAGCTGGAGAGGCGGAAAGCTGGGAAGCACTGGATAGTCTAAAACTAGCTTCTTTGGTAGACTTAATGTGGGAGGTGCCCATTTTAAGACTCCTGATGTTCAATTTAGCTACAACCTAGTCCTGTTAAGAAGGTGTGGCATCAAAACAGAATTTTTTCTAAGGATTTCATCTGGTAAAACCTGTAGCAATTATGGATGGAAGTTTGTGGATTATTCTTTTGAATCATTACCTAAATTCTGCTCAGGTTCTATCTCCAAAGCATAAAACTTCATTTACTTTAAATTTCCAACCCCTGATTAGCATTCTACCTTTAGAAGTTAGTTTTATTTAAAGGAAAGCATTTGACTTCCCTTGACAAATTGTTTTCTCTCCAAACAATTTGTAAACCTTGCTAAGATTACTAAAGGGAACATTTTCCTTCAGAGTAGGAGAAAGCAAACTGCTCTGTTTTGTTGATTGGTAATTTGTAGAGAGCAACAGGAAGCCATGACTTACTGACTGTTCATGCATTTTACAGGCACTTGTGGTTTTTGACATCACATCGGTTCACTTTGCCATCTTGCCTGGAATTGATGGTGATATTCCACAATAAATACAGTGCTTGCTGATTGCCGTTTCTGGTGACCATCCATGAGCCAATATTTAATTACAAATTCCTGCACATCATCATTATGTGTATTATGCAATGTGGCACTGTAACATGGACAGCTACTGCCAAAGACACTGAAGAATGTATATACAACATTAATTTTTTGGCAGAAATATATCCTTTTTTGGTCCTCCTTCTATGTCAGCCAAAATGGTGCTGTTTACTGACTGTGCTGAAAAGTTGCTGAAGAGACAACTTCACATCTGTTCTAAAGTAAATTGAAACTCAAAGACAAAACAAAAAGCCAATTTTTACTAACAAACTATGAACATTTCAAACCAAAGGTGTTTCTGGTCACATACGATCATGCATCTACACAACTTTTTTACTAACACTGCAGTGTCAATACATATTGTATTCTATGTATATACATCTATGAGGTAAGCTGAGAGTGAATAGAGTCTATATAAGTGATAGTGTTCAGAAAATGGTGTATCCTTTTGATATTCCTCTGAAGAATTCAATGAGCGTAAGTAGAGACCAGCTTATAATTCCTTTGAAAATTAGAGCACATTGGGGTTTCAAATGAGACGAGAATGGTCTCTTGGATTTACATAGCAGAAGCCTGCTTCCAAGACAGCTGCAGATATCAAACAGAATATAATTAGGGTGAATTAAATCATTCTGGGGCAATAATACCACATTCCTTCAATGAAGAAAAAAAATATTTTAAAATGGTTTCTCTAATGAGTTATTTTTCTGTACTGCTTCTTAAAGATGCCTATTTGGGGACCATTTATGTTGCAATATGGTATGCAGAATTTACCCAGAAATCATTTTAAACACTTTGTGTTTCTCTGATGAACTTATTTGCAGGATCAATAGAAGATACTTTAACTTTAACAGGTAAGGGGTTTTATGGTTACTATTTTCTTTTCTTTTTATATGAAGACTATTATAGAGACTCCCCTTGGAATGCTCAGTTTAAAAATTACAGAAGCATAGTAATATTTTGTGAGATGCAGTTCCTTTTTTATTCCTTTACATGGTTTGCAGATATTTAGGACAAAAAGTTGAAAGGGTTTGTCAGTTTCTAAACAACTAAAGAGAGATTTGCAAATCTCTGCAATGATAATGAAATATGAGTTCCAGTATAGTGGTCCAAAAAGCAACATGGAGAAAAAACAGACAGACTGAGAAAACAGTAAAAAGGTCGTCCCTCATGAACAGTGTAGTATAATTTTTATTGTACACCATGTTGATGTTGTTCAAGGCATAATTTCTGTATGGCTGAATTCTCTATGGCTTACTACACTTCTGTAAGAGGCGATGTCTGAACTGATGTACTCATAGTATAATTGGATTTGATATCCTCAGCCTTTTCGTCGCTCCTCACTCTCTCTGAAGTTGTATCTGCCCTACATGGTGGATGAAGGGTACCTTGAGAGAAGGCTCAAACCTGCTGAGCTCTTGTGCCGGCATATTCTCGTTCCACGTAGCTGGCTTGTTATCGCTCTGATTTGAAATGCCCACCTGGGTTTGGGGCTATGCTCAGGATACATGCTGGTGAGCCCACCTGAAGAGCAATCTGCCCTACCAGTGCTGGCTCACAGCCCACAGAGGGCCAGCCAAAAGGCAAGTTAAGCACCAAGAGCTTGAGCTTTTCTGCTTCTGGAGCATGGTGCTTGGTTTAAGCCCATGGTGAGAACAAACATCTGCACGGGCTTTGATCCATCCTGAATGACCATGTGGACAGACTCCTACTAAGTCTCCACACAGCAACGTATTCCAAGGATCTGGTTTAACCTGTTTCTCCCACCAGCTCAGCTAGAGTGCTGGCATGATCTATAGTCTGCGCCTACGAGGTTTTCTGACACTCAGGGGAGAAGTGCCTTTTCCTAACACAAATTTCTCAGCCAGAGAACAAAACAGCCCAGCACTTCCCAAGGTGCCCCTTAAAAAGACCAATAATGGGTCAGAGTATGCATCCTTCAGATTCTCAGTTGCCTTGTCTGCCTATTTATTTCATGTGACAGGAAGCACTAAGAGACTAAAACACTTCTCTATGTGCAGGTAATATAGATGGATATTCACAGAAATAAAGAATAGTTACTGCAGCTTGCCAGAGATCAATCTTGAAAAAACAATATCTTAAGAGACAACAGACTTTATGTCATCTCTTTCTTTTGTTTTGCTTGCTTTTGATCAAAAGATTTTACATAAAGCAGCGGGGGTAGAAAGTTATGAATGAACCTTCTTCATTTTATAGGAGTTGATCACTTTTCAGTTTTTACTGTTGCTTCTAAATTGTCTTAATATTTAGGTTATTTGACAGATTCCTAAAATGATTCTGTGCTTTCGTAGGCTAACTACAACTCCCTTTTTCAGCATTCTTCACAATTTCATTTGTGCAGGAGGTGAACTCGGGTTACTTTAGCTTTCCCTCTCATTTTTCTGTACACTGAAAATGTAACATCGAGCAGTAGTAGATCAGCATTAGAAAAATCAGGATTTATCACTTGCCTCACCACAGGATGCTCTGAAGTTTCACATCAACCATTGTCTCATAGCAAAATCCAGTGAGCGGTATGTTCATTTGAACATATTCAAGATTTGCTGGTTTACAAGATTAGTCTAGTGGAATTATTTTATTTGGGAAATTATGATTTTCACAACAGTTTTTTTTTTTTCCTTCTGTTCTTTGCACATGCCTTATCCTCCACAGGATCAGGGATAGATTCCTCAGAAAAACAAATGAGCAACAATTTACCTAGCAATACCCTTCTAACACAGAAAACTGATACTGCTTGACCAAAATTGGCTTTTATTGACCTGTAATGACCTAAGAATAATGAATCTGCCTGTGCAAACTGTTTCACAGCTGGGAGTGGAGGCTGAAAATCCATTCAGGCTCAGATATGTGTCTGTAGCCTCAAATTAAGAATGGTCTGATCCACTTGAGTATCAAACTTTTTGCCCAAGTATATACAAAACCTGCCTCTCAGGATAGAAAAATGTATATGATTTCACACTTTGAGTATCCCTTTTTATGGTTTTCTATATGCTTTTTTGTCCTGTCCCCCATTCAGGAAAATCTGTTAGAATTTAAATAATTCAATTTTTTTAGAAAAACTACACAAACCAACTAACCCCCCCACACACCCAAGAAAAGCATTCAGACAAATCACTTTAGCCATGGAAAGACCTCTAAGCTTTATTTAGTTGAAGTCATTAGAAAATTGGGAAAAATTACTGAGATGAAGATAAAATTAATTCACTTTTTTCTTAGAAATGTATCATAGTAGCTGTTAGGTAGTAAGGACAAGAATTGCCTCAAAGAGCAACATTTCTCATCCTCAGAAATACCCATTTTCATCTAGTTGCATTAATACTACCCTTGTGCAATGGCACTTGCACTTCACAGAATATGTTTCATCATATCATAACCTGACCAGAGACATTCATGATTCATCTGCACCTATTTATGTTGATTTTACTTCTGTGTGATATTTTCATGATCATTGCGTAAACTGATGGATTATTTCCTGTGTCATCGCTAGGATATTGCTGTTGTTAAAGGTAAGTACCCAACTCAGTAAACCGACAAAGCATAGTCAAGAAGCAGTGGGAAATGTCAGAGCAAGGCGATAAAATGGTGCATCTGCAGAGACATAGCTGTGATCCATATGCAGGTTTTCAACAAGGGAGTTTTCATCCTGTGACCTCACTGAATGAAAATGACAATCTGAAAATTAAAGAGCTGGAAAAAGGAAGATTTTTCCATTTCTTGAGAGAAGTGACCCCGGAAATGAACTTTCATGTTCAGTTTCCATGCATAGTCAATATTAGGTGAAATATTTTGTTTAAGGATATGAGTGACACCTAGCTTCCAAAAAATGCACTTAGGAGCAGAGGCAAAAGGTGAAAGGCCTAGAAGTCTGACATAAATAGCCAATAAAAGGGCCAAGAGATTTTTCAAGAGGAAAAAGGCTGTTCATTTGTACATAGTTTCATGACTTTGAAAAGGAACACAGTGAATAGCTGATTAATTGTAAAGTCATAAATTTTAATCGTGCTGTAATCAGTACTGGGATTCAGATATGAGATAATTTGAATATGGCAAGTAAAGTCTGAAACAGAACAAAACTTATGCATATATATGCATAAACACAAATATACAGGCATATTTAATAATAAACAGGGCAAAGTAGTCAAGAGTTATACTTGCAACAATCAGAATAAAAATATTAGGCCTTCATAAAACAGCTATTTTCCAGCTTTGTCATACCAACATATACACTCATACTGCCTTAGAAGTCACCTGTCTATGCAGAAGACTCAAAATTCACACCACCAGTGGAGAAAGAGTAAAGCAATCTAAGTAACAAAGAAGAAGCAAGAGGAAAGAACCTGTAGCTTCAGTCATTGTTTCAGTCCAAATAATGTGTCTGCTTAATTCACACAAATTCGTCACAAATGTACAGAAATATTCCTGGAATTTGGGAGTCAGGAGCAGCATTGTTGTTCCCCTCTCTGTTCCCTCTTTTGTCTTTCCTTCCTTCTCCAGATTCTCTCCTTTCCGTAGAGCTGTTTGCTCCTGATGAATAGCCAGCAGCACACTGTCAGCAACAGCAACCCAAAACCACTTTCTACCCATCCTGTTATCTTCAAGAAGAGGAGAAGAATCACAGAATGGTTGAGGTTGGGAGGCACCTCTGGAGGTCATTTTGTCCACCCGCCCTGCTCAAACGGGTCCAAAAATAAACCCAAGTTTTTTATAATCATTCATCTATTCTACAAAGAGGCTTAACCACCTTTTCTCCCACCACGTGCTGCATTTTGTGAAGAGCCCCATGTCAGCACTCCAGGTGTGCCCTGGGAGTGCCCATGGCCTCAGGCTCCACAGAGAGGGAAAGGCAGACCCCAGCCACTGGTATTGATAACAGCAACTGTCACATGTCCTGCCGGAGATAATTGTTTAATGGGGGTGATGATGGTGGGGAAGTCTGAAGGACTGAATGGGCAGATTTGTGTATGTCTAAACTAAAATTAGGATGAAATAGAGTCAGTGGTACCTGCTTGTCAGTCTCTTACAGGATGAATGCATGTTATTAGAAAATACTTAAAACCTGTGTAACTGCTACAACAGGAACACAGGAGTTAGGTCAAATCTACTTATTGTCTACATCTTTTTAAGGATTAGCCAGCTTGTTATTTAGACGAAAAGCTATGCCAAGACCGTAAAGCCTGATTACGAGCCATTACACAAATTACCATGCTGTGAAGATAAGGTTTGGCTGATACCTCATTGTTTCATTTTCAAGTAATCCTTAATTTCCTGTACCAGCTCAGTATGCTAGTGCCAGACCTGAGCAAAACCACAATGGTTAAAGAGCCAAGTTTTGCTCCTAGATTTGAATTTGTCATTTCTGGGTTTTATTATTTCTTCCTTTTTCTTTCATTTGTCCTCTCCAAGATTTCTGACATAACCTTAAGATGGAAGTATTTCTGCTAAGCTTATAAATTAGTTATTACTTTTATCTGATCTCACTTCATTTTGTCTGTTCCAGAAGCCCCCAGAGCGTAGTGCAGAGAGGTGTATTGCACTTGATTTGGAAATGCCACTGGGCACTGTAGTCTGCATTTCTGTGGCCATCATCTGACCTGTCTGCTTAACTTTCACCAGGTAAAACTCAGTATACCTCTGCATTTCATAACTGAAGAGAGGAAAAGAATAAACTTCAAGTACAGATAAATCATGATGCAGCCCTCAATTTTGTGAATGCCCTGTCACAGTATATTCTGGATTTTAATTAGTAATCTGGTCATAGAAAATGTAAAAGAAGGGTTTATAGTTGATGGCAAGAAGATCGAGTTAATTTTATAGGACAGAACAGAGAAAAGCATGTGTCAATCTCTTCCAAAACAGCCAATATGACTGAACATCAAAGGTCAGAAGTGATCTCAGTGCTTCATCAGTCTGCACCAAGACAGGATCAACTGTACTCAAGTCTTCCTCATAGATATTTAACTTGTTCCTAAAGACTTCTGTTAATGGGCCCGAGTAAATGTGGCTTCTCTACTTTACCATCCTTATCCTGTGTTTCCACACACATACTGGTGGGAGGTGCTGCGTGGCTGAGAAGTTGCAATGGCAAATTACAGCCTGTGAGGCAAGACAGTGTGGATAAAAGTGAGGTGAGTGACTGTCGGTGGCAGGTGTTGCTACAGTACAGATTTTATGAAAGTTCAAACTCAGGAGTTTTTATGCTTCTGGATCTTTGATTGAGAACAGCTTAACTGAGGATGACATCCTGGTAGGAGGGAAATGGTAGGAGACACTGTCACGTTACATTGAATTAAACCAGAAAAATAGATTTTTTTTTCATAAAAGTATTCACTATTCTGTACCAGTAAACTGTCTTACATGGGAAAAGGTTTTAATTTGACAATCAGTGGCATGATCTCATTTTCAACATTGTTGAGCAGTTAGAATCATCCATAAGTACTTAAAGAGAACCAGATTACCAAGATTAATAAAACACAAAATTTAAAACACCAGGTCACATTTCTGGCTGAAAGTAGTTGCTGTTTCACAACAAGGTGTGGGCAGCAATTTGAAACATAAAAGCAATAGGGAAGACACAGGACCAGGGGGAAGCAAAAAATTCACAAAAGAAACTAAGAGCATTGTGGATTATAAAAGGAAGAAAAAAGATAGGTGAAGGACAAGAAGAGAAGTTTTGAAATGAGAATTGGGCTAAAAAGATTCCACTTAATAATACAGTCCACTGTTTGATTGTAGCATTCTTCATAATGATGCAGTAAGATTTTCTGGTTTATATTTCAATTGACAATATTAAAGCTCTTCCAATTGTAATTGAGGAGGCTTTACTAGGAGAAAACTTTTTAAAATTACCACCCCATTTTACTGGAACTGTAGACAGAGGAGATCTCTGACCCACTGTTAATGATTTTAATTCTCGGCATGCCAGAGAAGGTACGAATGAATAAAGTATGCCATTGCAAGTATTCAACCAGGGTGTGCTGGGTGACCCACATGACTATGGGCAGGCTAGCTAGACATCAGCCCTGGGGACAATAATGAGAGAGCTCATACAGGATTCAAAAAATAATGAATATAAAGGACTATAATTAATATGAGACAAAGAGTAGAAATATAAACCAAGCAATCAACATGTTTTCCTAGAAAACACATCTTGTCAAACAGCTTAGTTTAATTATTTGAGAAAATTACGGGTTTGATTATTAGAGGTAATGACACCAGGCATTTGATTTAAAAGCACCCTGTGTTCTGTTATTAAAAATAGGGCAATATTTCAGATTTTCAGATGCTGCTGTCAGATGGAATCGTCAGGGAATATGGGCAAGATTTC
Organism: Calonectris borealis; assembly: GCF_964195595.1. Classification (NCBI taxonomy): domain Eukaryota; kingdom Metazoa; phylum Chordata; class Aves; order Procellariiformes; family Procellariidae; genus Calonectris; species Calonectris borealis. The sequence continues at coordinate 28,329,292 of NC_134315.1, read as the reverse complement.
ACCCAGGCTCAACAGCCTTCAACATTTCCAGTCATTATTCAGAGTAAATATGAAATAATACTTATTTTTAATTATAAAATGTATAGATGATAGACCACACTGGAAGAGTAATGAATGGCTGTGAGTTCAGAGCAGCCATAAAGAGAAATTGGATCCTTTCATAATTTGTTGAGCCAAATGTATGTTTAATGTAGTCAGTTGCAAACTTACATGTCTGGAAAGACATGACAGCTATGGGATAGGAGACTGTGAGGGAAAGGAATGAGTCTAAAATAGATTCACAAATCTTACGGGCCAAGGAAGTGAACATGAACTTCCAAGGTGTGGAATGGACAAAAATGGCATAAGAAATTTTTCACTGTACAAATAGGCAGCAGTGAATAGGATGAGGGAGGCAATTTGTAAGCATGGTATGGAAAAGATGCAACAGTTTTAATGTTACATTTTAAAAACATGTTGACAGATGTCAGATAATTACACCTCCCGCCCCCCCCCCGCCCAGTTCCCGAGAAACAGTTTAAAGTAAAAAAACAAAAAAAATGCAAGGAATACAAGATCCTAAGGGTTTCCTTAAACAATAATCAATGGTTACGAATTGACAGTTATTTCTTTATTTTGTGACTGCAAATGTGACTAAGTAATGAACAATATATTGAAGAAAATGGATTCACTATTATATGTGTTATTTATTGAAACACTTATTCCATACGCAACCTGTAAGTTTAACACCTGTGGAAAAACATACAGCCCAAGTGATACAGGAGATCATACTAAATAATCTAAGGGTTCTTTCTTGACTTAAATTACATGAATCAATATGTAAAATTAGCCTCACTGACTGGACCTAGCAAAATGCAACTATCCACAGACTTAGAAAGGGACTATAATCCTCTTAGTGGGAAGGAAAATGAAATGGAGATAGTATAATTGAAATGACAGAAACAAAATCCATAGCCTAGTGAATAGCTGAAGAAATGTATTAGCAATGGATATTGTGTTTCTTTTGTTGCTCTTGCTTTGATTCTTACATTATTTTATCTAGAATTGTCAGTATACTAATATGGATTATTATCTGACAAAATTTCAAGGTACAGCAATTTAAAAAATGCTGACCTCCGCAGAATGATTATTCACAGAGCAAGTATATTATTCAAAGATATACAAGGAAAGCTCGGTCCAAAATAAATAACATTCATGTCCTCATCCTACTTTCTCCTAACACTATTTTCTGACAAGGAAAAAAAAATTCTTCTTTGGTAATGCTTCTTTTAGCATGTGTATGAGGCATATATTCTTGTCTGAGAGTACCAAGTTTAAAGATTTTCTACTTTTTGTGAATGTTTTTTGACATCACTAAAAAGAAATGACCATGGTTAGCAAGCCACTAAATAAACATTTAGGATTATGCATCTAAAGCAGTCCATTATTGAATTTGATATTAATAAACAGATTTGCAGTGTCCCTCTGGGCTGTCCAACAAGGTGTAGAATAACCAGCAATTTGCGTCTTGCTGGCAACCCTGAGTGCACCACTGTGGTGCTTTTGAATACATTTTCTTTTTTGTCTCACTCCAAAAGGAAGATGTAATAGTTCCCAGCTGCAGAACTGAGAACTGGGGGACTAAACCCGTTCCCTACCTTACTGATGCGTCTGCCTCCTACCATGTGCAAGAACAAGATTTTTGATGGCTAAGTGCACTTTACACATAGCAGATGAATGATTTTCACAGTGGCAGCTGGGCACCTTCCTAAAACCTATGTAAAAAAAATCACTCAGGCTGTTTCTACATGGTTTAATTTTTCGTATTTGTTCATTGTTCTTCTCCTTCTGGAATATTTTGCTCTTTTTTCCGTCCTCCTTTTAATAACACAACATCCCACTTAGAGATGTCAAAAGAAAAACATGCTGTAATTGAACAGGAAAACAGAGTAAATTTAGGCTGTTGCAAATAGTAAATAGTATCTGCTATGTACTGTTTTTGGCAAGATGATTCAGTTTCTTGGCAAGATTGCAGCCTCCACTTCTTACCAGCTTTGTCTCTCTAAATAAAGAACTACAAAAGAAGAAATGTTTCAAAACAAGGACAGGTATTTCCATTCCTTGTGATCATAGAATAGGAGTCACTACACCATTTTCTGTAGCTTACTTCCACCAGCTCTTAGCCTTGCTATCCATTTCAGAGTAAATTTTATAGAAGGTCTGAAGTCAGAAGGTTCTTCAGTCTGGAACTGACGAATCAATGAATGTGTTAAATTATTATGCAGTGCCGATTTAGACACAAAATAATAGATATTGTTCATAGAGCATTGGTGTGAGATAAAATGAGTGCTTTCATTTTCAGCTGCTTTTTAATTAAGAACCTTCCATTTTTCTTTAAAAAGTTTGAATGTAAGCATAGAAGACAAAGCACTGGAGGGGAATGGAGGCAATATGAATAGGAAGGATACAGGAGGGTTAAAGTTCTGAAGTATCCCTTACCATAACATCCTTACTGTGCTAGCAAATAGTATACAAGAACATCTGTTCTTGTTCCTGAGGCTATCTTACACTTTCACACCTTTTCACCTATCAGCTTACTACTGATGACTGCATTTCTATGCCTAATGTCTCCCAGACTGTTTTATCTTATATCTAAAAAATTAAAACCTAACATTCAGTTCACATTTTAATTTAATTACAAAAGCAAAATATTGTTGGTCGTCTTATTCTTCTTATCTCCTTTGTTTACAGCATCAAAAACTCCTGTGTCTTTCATTGCTCATCAAGTGGCAAAAAATTGTGGTATTACATTTTTCCACATATCCATATTACATAATAGACAAAATTTGCAGCTTTGTCAATATTAACATTTGCAGAATGCAGAACTATTTTCATTAACATTGGAAAAAGTGGATCTTCCAATTCATTATTGTAAGATCCACTTTAGGAGTATAAAGTTAGATTGATGTGTAGTAAATGTATATTAAGTAAATTTAATTCTTCATGTGATCATTTTATGCAATGCAGCCAAAATTTAATGGCTTGGCTCAGGTCAGGTCTCTTACAATGCCCTCGTAGACCGAAGCACTTCCACCTCTCAATACCAATAGTAATATTATTTTAGGACCTTTCAAATGAAGACAGAAGAGGACCGTCTTCTGTTTTCAAAAGGTACACATCATCACATTATTCATATGGGCAAAATCTCACCTTTTTTTTGTCACATTCTATTAAATGTTTTAACTCGATTGTAATAATGAGATCAATTTAAAGTGTCAAATGTAAGACTTCAATGCAACTACAAAGTTAGCTTTATCTAATATTTTCAAAATTTCCAATATATTGTTCTTTCAAAAAAGTTCTCTGGATCTCTCTGTTAATTACGGATATTGTATAGATACAAGGAAATGACATTCAACAGTACTAATTACCTAAAAGCTGTTTAAAAAATGATTATAACCTCCCTGAGAAGCTCAAGGAATGTGTATAATTACACCTGCCAGGGGTCTCCTAATTGACAGGAGCTTCACCTCCTATGGATTGTGTTGTGTATCTCAACTAACGAGTCCTGAATCCAGAAGCCCAAATGACTGCTTGAGGGGATATGTATACAACAGCACCTTTTTCTAATAACAATTGATTATCAATTAAAAATATTTCATAAAATAAGTAAAAAACAATTTTTGTCATAGTTGGCTTTTGTTGGGATTCTGAAAATTCTGCAGTATAAACAAACATATGTTAAAAACTGTTCTTATAATTCATGAGGTGGTCGATATAAGTAAAAAACAATTTTTGTCATAGTTGGCTTTTGTTGGGATTCTGAAAATTCTGCAATATAAACATATGTTAAAAACAGTTCTTATAATTCGTGAGGTGGTCGATATAGCATCTATCTGACATGCCTGAAAATAGACCTGATATCAACAAATCAGACTGGTTATGGGTCAGGACACCCTGCAGGAAGTAGAAAATTGGAAGCAGTTTGCTTTGAAACAGGAGAAATAACAATGAATTATTAATTAGGTGAGATTACTTTTTTCCCATTGTTATGTTTACACATAAAACCTATAGACTACAAATAGAGAGAAAACACAGAGCCATGCCCCAAGTCAAATCTTGTGAAGAAAACAGAGGATTTTATTTCACAGAATAATAATACGAAATGCTTACCAGCCAAGGAGTATGATCTACTTACATACATGTTGAGTACAAATGTCTGAACTGTCCAAAGTGTAACTCCCCTGTCTTTACCAAAAATTTTGATGGAAGGACTAGGAGGATGAAATTTACCTTGTTTTGTTTTGTTTTGTTCCTACTACATGTGAAGGAGCTGAACGTCTTCCATACATGCAATGTCCTTCCATGCATGGCATGGAATAAGGTTGCAGCCAGCAAGTACAACCAGATCGGGGAGCTGGAAGCACTCCTGGGGCCCTCACTATATATATCAGCCTAGATTTAATATACACTTAGCATTAGCCCTGGGCAGTATTTGGTGTCTCTATGCTTATATCAGATACTCTGTCTATTTGCAAACACAGTTCTGAGACACTGTCTTGTCGATTAATATGAAATCTGCACAATTCTCAAAAACATCTGGAAGCATTCAGATGTTCTGTTCATCTGAAATAATTAAACCTAGGCAGCTCCATTTTGCAAAAAGCAGGCATCCTAATGGCCAAAGTTGTGCCCTAGGGTTGAAGGTAAACCCCTAATGTCTTCCATTATACTTCTCAGGCCAAGCTAATGGTCATGCATAAAATACCAGCTGCTGTGCTAGTCGCTGAGATACAGGACTGTGATGGTGTAAGTAGTGGCTGATGTGCCACATGGGGCAACTTCTCAGACAGACAGAACAAATTGTCATTGATCCTCTGCTCTTAGCAGACTTACCTGGCTGAGTGAATGAGCTCACCCAAGAAATCTCCAATCAGTTTCTCCATTTGTGACTCATCTTTACAATGCACTGCAGTCTAGGAACACAGTACAATAAACCTGTTTGAAGATGACTTTGTTTCTCTGTTGATGCTTTTTCATTTGCTACCCTATTGATATTACAGGAGAACTAATGTGAGAAATCCTCTCATTGCACTGAACTTTGCAATGTGGACCTGCATCATGTCTGACAGTGGCCAAATGCATAGGCAAGGATATAAGAGCAGAGCAAGTGTACAGGCACACTTCTACCATGTCTAGCATTCAGCAACTTGGAAGTTAAGGACTTCCTAAGCCAGAGATCGTATCTTTGGATTTATACTGCTCTTGACGGATTTTTCTTTTTTATTATTCCAAGAGTATGCCTAGTTACTTTTTGAAACCATGTGAACTCTTAGCATCCACATTCTCTGGCAGTGGTTCAGTAATTAGATACTGTATGGAAAAGTATGTAGTTTGTTTTTAAACATTCCATATGAATATCGACATTGATGCCTCTAGAGTTACATTGCTCAAAATGCTGATTAAATATTTCCTATGTCTTCTATTTCACTCCTGATTTGAGAGTTTTCTGTCATATCTGAATCATTCCTTTTTGTAGACCGAGGAGCTTGGTCCACTTCAGTCTTCTTGAGGGGAGGCAGTTCTATAACTCTGACCATCTTTCCTGCCTGTCTCTGTACATTTTCCAGTTCTGCTGTATCTTTTTCACCCGAGATCAGAAAGGCGTGTGGTATAAAGATGTGGGCATACCAAAGAGCTATTCAGTGGTATAACAACAACTGGTTTTCTCTCAAGCATTTTCTTAAAACATTCAACTACTCTCTTTCTCCAGCTTCTAAGGACGGAGATAATGTTTTGATAATCCTATCCAAGATGTCTTAAAGATCTTCTTTAAGAGTTGTAATGGTTAACTTAAAGCCCCTCATTAGGTATGTATAGTTTGGCTTGCTTTTCTGTGAGAGAATTACTTTGTACTTATCAATGTTGAATTTCATTTGCTACTTTATCACCTAGTCACTCAGCATCATGAGATGAATCAATGTTTCATGAATTTAATGACATATAATAAAGTGTGGTAACAAGAAGCTCAATCTAAATAGCATAAAAGACCATGGGAAAATTACTTGGCAATTCCAGTGAAGCAAAATGAAATCTGTTTCCGTATTTAGTGGCTTTTCACATGAAGAACAATTAGCTGTGCATTCAAACTTCAATGAAGTTTTGGGGTATAAGGAGATTATCTTAGAAACACCTCCTCAGTTTGTATTTTAATGGAAAAGATGATGTCAGCTGGGATGTTTCAATAGCAATTGCTGGGTTTGAAAGTGAGGAAACATCACGCAGGATTCCCGAAGCGGGTCATTGTCTCCTTGCCTTGGTGGAACCCGTGTGATGTGCCTCAGGACACGTCCCTACATGTATGGCGGACTTCACAGCAATGGCAAAAATAAGTTAGGACAGGTCCTTTGATGATCAGGGAAGTTCTTTATATTTCTATTTTCTTTCACAAAATCTTGCTGTTCTGGGTATCTTGTCTTGTGAAATGGTACAGAAATAAGCCATAAATAATTATGTCCTAAATCTAAAAACAATCTAGTAACAATCAAATCCAAATTCTCAGGCAGGGTAACTCTGACTTCTAGAAGTTTATCCACGAGCATAAAGGAAGATCAAGATGGTTCAGAAAAAAATTGGCTGCTTTTGAGACCAATTCTCTTCAAAGTCACAAAACTATCCCTTCCCTGTGTAATTTTGGTACATTAACAGTATGATTTGAATATCGACTTTATTACAGATGAGTCACAAATCCATAATGCATATGTTTCTGAGGAGATCTAAGGCTTTTTTTTCTCTTCAGTCCAGTAGGAACAGGCTTCAACATCTCTCATGAGGCTGTCAGTAATTCATAAAATCAGGGCCTGGTGACCTCAAATAAGTTGCTCAATTTTTCTCTGTGAAAACAAGTCTGTCTGTAAAATTAGTATTCAACGCTGCTGCCATTGCATGGATGAGAAAAAGAGAAACATGAGAAGAAAACTATGCTCAATGATCAATCATTTCCATCTTTCTAATTCTCCCTTAGGAAGATTTTATTTTTGCTAACCTCGTATTCAGTAGGTTAAGGAAAAGACACTGTTCTGACAAAATGTACATGGTACGTGATTCCCCAGGCTTAGCCTGCAGCTCCTAATGATTGCTAACTTAGCCAGCAGACAGGTGCTACATGTTCAAAGCTACCAAAAAAAAATCTGAATACATTTTCTCTCAAGAACTTCAGGGCTTAGAAGAAAAGCACAATGTCATTTCATGCAAAAGCAGTAACTGCAACATTTTATGTCATAACATCCAAGGTCAAAATCATCATGACAGTGAATAATCCTTGATTATGTAGTTTATAAGTTTTAAACTAGAAGTTAATAATTCAGCTCATGAGTACAATGCAGTAAGACAGCCACAGTTCTTAATTAATCCATTATGATAAATACAAATCTGAATCAATTAAGCAAGTAGTCACAATAATAACATTTTTAAAGCATGGGTTGCAGATAAAGTCCTGGTCAAAGTCCAGGGTGAAAAAGAAACAGAGTTCCAGTCACAAAGAACAGAAAAGAACAGATGGACTGGGTCAGCAAAAGCTGCCTGCTTCACAACTTCTGTTCGCAGAAGTACATTTTACCTTGTTGGCATGTAAAATCTTGCTTAGAAAATGCGCAAAGGCAGTAGGCACCCAGGCCCTGCTATATATAATTAAGCTGCTGCAAGGCAATACTGAAAGACATGATAAGGAATTCCAAAGTCCTTTGTAATGCCTGCAATGACAGAAAGGGTGTTTATTAATGGACCCATTTGACTAACAAGTAGGAAGCAAAAATAAAAGAAATAAGCCCATGTATATTAGCAATACTAGCCTATAACAACAGCTGGATCTTTTCTGTTGTACCTGAAAAATAGTGACTGAAAACATTAAGTACAGAATAAAACAGCAATGTCAATAATATAAAAAGTTTTCAGTATCAAAGCACCTTAAAAAGACATTTCATACAACTTTGCAAAGCAATTTTAAGAAAATGTGCTTTCCAAAACACAAATTAATATTCAGGAAGACATATGTTAATCAAAAGCAAAAGATTTGACAACATAACAAGCTCAAAATTCTGAGATAAATGGGGACTTCGGAAAATAACAGAGGTCTTTGAAAATACAAAATGAATTGGAATTTTTTTAATGTTGCTTCCTGATAATCATTTTAGTGCTTTCAAAATGTTGTTATTTGATTTGAAATAAGACTGGTGATGCAAATTTAATATCACAGCTATTGCAAAGTCTGTTATAAAACTTTGCAACATATATTGAATGTCGCATAAACATTTTCAGCAATCATTTGTCAGATGTCAATGTAAATTGCATTAAAATCCCACAAGGAAGTGTGAAAACAACTTGTGCCATCAAACTCCACTGAGAAATACTGAGTTTATATGCTTAGCTCTGTTCTGATTTTGTTTATATAATTTCCTGTATTGTGCTTATACTATAGCATATGAGCATATTTTGTTAGCATGTTAAATATGTGCAAAGCTTGCCACGTGGTATTTGTTTTCTTATCCTGTTCCCCCGTAGTTGTGTGTGATTTTACATACATACCTGTGATTTTAAATCCATTAGCTAGGTAAAGCTGAGCAAAAGTTTTTTCTAAGACAGAGATTCATAATGGCAAGCTCTTCCTACAGAAGTTTTTTCTTTCCTCCTAAAGAGGATCATTAGTATGGGCCCCTCCTGAAATAGTTCTGTTTGCCCTGAGCCTAACAACGGAGATCCTTTAGGAAAAAGTAAATTGTCCAGAAAACAGCTGTCCAGACTCTTTGCTAAGGAAAAGAAACATAGCTGACTTGGAAAGCACCTTGGATGCCGAGAAAGAGATCTCAGACGAGATCTCAGACAAGATCCCAGGAGGATCCCACTGCCTTTCTCTCCCTTCTCCACTCCTATTCCTCAGGCGTGAGTTGCTCCAGGGTGTGAGACTGGTCTTGGGTTGCAAACTGCACAGCTGTAGAAGGATTTCCCACCCCTTTCTACTACCTCAGATCTCAAGGAAGATGGGCTCCCGTTTCTTGCTGGAGAAGCATGATGGCATTTGGAACAGCTGCGGCATGCTCGGTGGATGGCTGCTGCAGGCTCTGCTCTGCCCAGCAACCTCCCCCTTCTCCTCCACACAGCCCCAGCCTGTTTACTCTGTCTCCAGTGATTCCCAGTTCGTTCTGCACTCATTGACAGCTGCAGGACCCGAAAAGGATTTTTTCCATCAGTAAAAATATGGTGTGAGGTTTTTCACATTATATCTGAGGTCTGATTTCAGTGTTTCAATAAAAAAAATCTCAGCATTGGAAGAGTATCACTGTGAGAGGAATGGTACCAGAGAAGCCTCCACAGTCAATAGCTGCTTCGCCTGCACCTTCTCTTTGCTGTTTGCCCATACAGAGGTAGGTCTTTGGTTTCCAAGTTTATTCTCCATTCCGGCCTGGGCCAGAGCAGAAGCCTACCCGTGATGCTGGCTGGTTTACAATCCTCTTTAAGAGCCCCAGAGGGAGCACATCGCTGAATGGTTTGAGATAGTTTCTCCATGAACTAATTGTTTCAGAGAAAATGGTACTCTCAGCACAGCCTGCCGCGTGCCTTTCTTTTGCAAGCTGTTATGACTGGGTTTCGTTCAGGCTGGCTGAGCTAACCAGACTTCCCGAGGATGTGTTTAGTGTGAACCAGATAAAGCCTACTGATGCTGACTTTCTGAACAGTGGGGTTAGCTAGCAGAGGCCAGCACTGCTCCAGCACCACGTCAGACAGTGCTGGGGGCAGGCAGCACGGGCAGAGCTCGCCCTGCCAAGTGCTCTGCCAGTGTTGCCCTTTGTTTCTTTACTGACAGAAGGGATCAGTTTACAAAGTACAGAGGGAACTGTTTCTGCATAAGAATATCTGGTAACATGCTGTTCGGCAGATGCTACCTGGATGCTGAAAAATGTATTCTTCTCGCAATAATGTTTATCTGCTGAATAGGCTATTTGAAAAATTGACGTTACTGCATTGTTTTCTCCCATTTTCAATTCCAGTACTTCTTTTCATTGTCTTTTCATCCTGTGTTTACTGCTCTTCTCCCGACATTCTTTTTTTTTTTTCCCTTTGCTTTTCCATTTCTGTGAAGAGCTTTCCCATCTTTTTTTCTTTTTTTCTTTCTTTTTTTCTTCATTGCAGTCTCTTTCATATCCAGCTTCAAATTTCAGTTTGGGTCCCACACAGTCAGATTTCACTAAAGTGCACCTTTTCAAATACCACGTATAACATGATTCTGCTGGGGTGCCAAAAGAACGGTTGTAACCTCAGACCAGTAAAAATATGTTGACCATCGACAAGGTCAGAAGAGGAGGCATTAGAAGGGTAGTTATATTTTATTCAAATTTCAGTTTTATAAAGCTATTACCTTTTAATGGCAGAGTCAATTAAAAAGAAAAAAGCTCACATGCTCCATTCCTTGCTAGAGCTGCAACCCTCTCAGATGCTCTCAGTGATGCCTACCTCCCACTGGAACCAGCAGAAGTTTGTTTGCACCATGCACCGGAGGTCAGCATACCACAGCTCTTTTGGAAAGGAGCCAAAGAGCTCGTTCACAGATACATCCTCCTTGTGAAGAACATTTAACCATCAGACCCTATTCAACATGAAGGGAATCTAGCAAGAGTGTCCTGCTACTGCAGCGCTGCCCTGAGGAGAAACCTCATCTGACAGAGTGCAAATGTCTTTCATTTCCTTCTTCCATTGAAGAAGACTGGCAAAAATCGTGGAAAGTGTGCGTAAAATAGCTAAATTGTAGCATTTGACATGTTCTGGTAAACATCCTAGAGAGCTCATAAAGCGACTGACAAATTAGATCATACAAGAATGATGGAAAATAAACAACTTAGAAAACAGAAAGCCAAAAACATCTCCCAGTGTCAATAATGTGAACAGTAATGTAAGTAATTATTAATTTCTGTAAGAACTTTTCTTAAAACAGTGGAATGACACTATTGTAAATAACTGAAGGATACGGCTCGTGGTATTTCCGAAACATTTTATACAAGGGAATGTTTATACAGGATTATTTAGGTGGCTAAAAGCTGAAGGTTAAGTTCAACAGACTCGTTTGTGAAAATTCCTAGTGCCACCTATTGGCAGAGAGGATAAACGTGAGTTAGTGTAGTGCTACACGTCTTTAAATACACTTTTCCTTTGAAAAATGGGGAAAATAAATGTTTGCATTTCACATTTAAAATACTCTTCCAAATTAGAATTAAACTCTTAAGAGGCACACACATAAACGTTTGTTTCTGATTAATGGATTTACTTCCCAAGTGCTGCTGCTGCCCATGAGACGGAGGCAGTGGTAGATGATGCCCCGAACTACCAACCTAAAATGAGCCGCCCAACACCCTGAGAGGGCTTCTGAGGCTTCTGTATCCTACAAAATGAGGCATTTTGTAGGATAAATAGCATCCCTTTTTTTTTCCTGGTGCAATTCGTAAGTGAAGAGCTTTAATGAAGTCTTGAACAACATACAGTCCTTGCCAGAAACTAATTTGCACTGAACCTTTTAAAAGACTCTGCTGATTGTTTGCCTTTTCATTACAATGTATTTAAGTAATCATAATGTCTGACTGAAAATCTATTACTGTCTATTTACCTCAATATTTTGACATTTGAATAGGAACTTTCCTATTTATTCTTTCATACCTCAGGGAAAAAAAAAAAGGAAATAATTGTACCTTGTTAGCAGTGTTAAGACAAGAATGTAGAAAAATAAATTATGGAAAGGAAAAGCTCTTAAGTGTGGCTATTGTTTGCCCCCAATCCTGCCTTTTCTTCTGCTGGTATGTAAGGGGCAGGCCAGACAATTAGAGGTGGCAAATCACCCTGCTGAGGATGCTAGTCACACATGAGTCCTTGCCGTGGCAAAGGGGAGTGTAGAGGCAATTGCTCACAGTATACAGGGGTAGCAGAGCCTGGTGAGACTTGGTCACACCATCTACAGCTAATCAACTTCACTCAAAATAATTCAGCAGCAGCTTAGCACCTGCAAACACCAGGACCGAACATTTCCTGTGGTCCAGAACAACTCACAACCCAGGCGGCGTGGGGAAAGGTGGATGAGCAGAGAGGGTCTGGCAAAGGATGGGGGCTTGCCGAAGCAGCTCTTCCCCTGAGTAGCTGTCAGAGATCATCTGTATCCCAAGGGGTGGGTGAAAAGGAAGTGCTTACGGTCAAAGGTGTGCTTTGAAAATAGCAAGAGGACTTTCACACCAGCGGCTGTTAAGAGTCTAGCTTACTCATTTTCTGTTCAGATTTTAATTAATCTTGTTAAGGGCTTCCATCAAAAATGGAGACAACAGTACAATTGTGGAGGTTGAGTCAGAAGGATTTTACAGATATCTCATTCAGAAAATGTTATTTTTCAAGTAAGTCAGCAGCAAATATACTCAGTTCTAAGTATCATAACATTTAATAACAATTCAAGACTTGGTTCAAACAGTTAATAAACTAAAGCACAAAGTTAATTGTGGAAAAAAGGTGCTGAAATTGAATTTAATACATATAGACAAGTACCATACAGTATTTTTAAAGATTTTGTCATGAATCAGTGCAGTATTTTCAAAGATGTGAATGTAAATTAAAATTGCATACACTTCTATTTGAAGGCATTTTGAAGACATTTCTATTGCTGTGCTTGTGAGAATGAAATTTAGTATCTTTAGACTTCCACTCTGTTTTTATGAAATCAACCTTCAGTGTGTCAGGGAAGGGAAAGTTAGGGCTAGAAAAACTACAAAAAATTAATAGATATCAGATGACTTTGAAGTTGTTGACCGACTTCGAGGATTATGAGAAGACAAAAGCTTTTTAGTAATATTAATGAGTTCAGCTTTCAATACAGACTCTAAACTCCAAATATTGGCGGAAGCAATTCAAATAAAATATGTATTAATAAATATTTGCATGACAATTTATTTTATTTGTAAAATATATTAGCTAGGAAAGCATATATATATAAAACAGGCTTCTCAAAATGAAGGCTTTAATACCAACTTCATTTATTATGCACACTTACTCTGAATTTAACCTCTTGGACAGCTGAAAGGGGGCTTTCGGTACAGCCTTGAGGTTAATGTGAATGCACTTATCGTTTTTACCAAATTGGATTTTAATAAGTATCAAATTAGAGATCCATTTAGTATTTTTCTAGTTTTGCAGGTTTGCATTAGTTTCCCTATCCAGTCTAAAGGAAAAATAATGAGAAAGTAAAGCGTTTCTGGAGCCTGCAGAACAAAGATAAAAGATGGATGATAAGAGGTTGACATGCTCTATTTAACCCATGGCAAAAATTTGCAGGTAGTGAACATACATATACAAAACCCACATCTGTTGATAATCTGTACTCTGTTTCACTCTTAAATAAATTTCTTCTGAATGCCATGAGAAATAGCTATGGCGGTACATTTATCTGAGATGCACAGGTGTTGAATATCCACCCAGCAGTCTCACGATCCATACAGATACAGCAGTCTCAAGCTATTAGCAAGCATTTGATGTCGCTCTATGTATATTGTCCACCATTTTTCACAACATCCTCAGAAGTGACATTTCCAAGCTTTTGGCACTGAGATTTGTTGGCCCTTAAAACTAAAAACGAAAAATAATTCTTCATTTAGTTCTCAGCACTTAAAACTTGCAAACAGTAATAAAAAGTGCGACTGCAATCCTTGCTGTTTGTCTTACTTCTAATACTGTGAAAGCAGTAAGATGGAGAAATCTAACCCATCAGTATATGAAAAATATAACTTGTAGATATAACAGTGAGTATTGCTATATTTTTTCTAAAGGCTCTATTTTTCCTAAAGGCTGCCTAATCACACTTGCAGTCATGGAAAAATCCAGTTTTAACAACTCCTGCTGTTACAATCAAGCATATCACAAAATCTTTTTCATCAGCTGCTGGAGAAACACCTTGAAGCATGCTGGGGTGTTTATCTTTGCCATCATCAATAAAAAGAACGGTTCCAGAACCTCTCCTGAGCTTGAATGGAACTGTAGGTTTTTCAGGTTGATAATTAAACCTCTGGGGGGAAAAAAAAAATCTTCATTTGATAGGGCAATAGTGTGAGCAGAGTATGTCGGAAGGGAAGGGGTGAGAGGCAACTGGATAAGGGGTGAGGGGCAACTGTTACAGTTCTGGTCATAGCTATGGGCTCTGCAGTGACAGTCTCAGCTCCTGACCACCTGATATGGCAGAGTTATAGGCTCTGAGTTAAACTAAATATTTTCACCTATTTGAAAAAAAGAAATGACCAAGACTAATCTGGAAAGAATCCAAAATGTTCATTTGACCTAGGAAAAAAATGGTGATATGGGGTTATTTTTTTTTTTCACCCCAAATTTTGCATTCCTAACTGGCACATAACTGACCTTCAATACTTCTGTTTAGTTTTCTGCTATGGTCTGATACAGACACATTTCTTTATGCACTTTGCATTATGCACAGCTCCAAAAGATAGCCCTGAATAAAGTGCCTAGAGTACTGGCAGTGCGGCTGCTACATGAGAGCAGAGCTTCACCTGGCTCCCAGTGCTCAGCTGGGAACAGGGCTCCGGTTCCCAACTCCTTCCAAACAGCCTGTATAGACATGTGCTTTGCTGACTGCCCTGTTTATTTTCAGCTGTCATTTTTGCAAGGCAAACTGGGCATGTGAAGTTCACTGCCTCCTGCTCCCATTAGTATGTCTGTTCTTTAACCTTTTGACTTTCCTGCATCTACTATTCTTTTCACCTTTGCCAGGATTTTTTCTTCCTATGTATCTGCAAAGTGCTGAATTAACTGTGGACTTTAAGGAGTAGAAAGTCCATACACCATAGGAATATTTATTTTTCACTGTTCTGGTTACAAAAAGATTTCCAAACATGAAGGGTTGACATGTAAATTTCTAATCTTATATATATCATCCAATCAACATTGCCGTTGTTCACATAAAACATACACATACACAGTACAAAATAAGGGGTCACAATGTTCACTGAACAGAACCTATAACACACAACATGATCTGGCAATATTTCATTGACTCTAGTATCACTTTTTAAAATTCTGGTTAAATTCTGATTAATACAATAATTTACAGACACAGCATAAATTATAGTTTTTCTTCTGCTACTTAAAAGTCACAGACATATTCATATTTTTTGTTTCAATTATTATCTTTTAGGAAAGTTCTCCTGGCATTGAATGTGATTTGGAAAGCTTGCAGTCCCACCTGCAGCTTATCATCACTTTGACACTGAATTTTTCTTTGACCTTTCCAAATCTAGATACTTCTGCCAGGCCATCAGCCAAGAATCACATTGGATAGAGATAAGCTACTATTCAAAATCACAAGCAACTCTGGTGGATTGTGACACGTAAAAATGATTATAGACTTCGTAAAAGTAACCTGTAGTGAGGGAGTTTTGAGTAAACAGGAATCACTGTCTGCCAAGGGAAATATCTGATATGTATCGTATTACTTGAATGAAAAAAAGAATACATGGGAAGTGCTTCTCTAGTCTTTAAACTAATGACCAGGGATTCTTGTCCTTGAAGAAAAAGAAGCAAAAAAGATAATCAGGAATTATATTACAGCAGATAGACTATCGTGAATGGCAAGTCCATTAAATGGATTTTCTGAGATGCTCAAAGGGAAATTTGAACTGAGACTTGACAACCTACCAATAAGAATGGTTCGGATTAAGGCTTGGCTTAATAAAAAAATGTATTGCTGGCCAGAGACAGAGCACAAATCTAGAAGGTAAGTTTCAAAGTAGGGAATTTTGCTGAGCCAGAAGAGCAGGAAACAAAAAGTTTTCACTGAAGGTGAGTAATATGTGTGTTTCACCTTTATCTGGTGTAAAGCATGTGTTTAAGTACCTTCTTGCTCTTACCCTATCTAAAATGTACAACTTTCAGGAAGAATTCTCCCTGGTCTTGAATTTATGTTGCTCCTGATGATCCTTTAGGTTGAAAATAAAATTTCGTAATTTAAGACAATGTTTGAACATATTTCATAAAGGAAAAGAAAGTTTCGTAAAGGACTCCAAGCTTGAGAACCGTGGATTAGTTCTAAATAAGAACAGAAATCAAAACTTGCAGAATTAGCAGGGAAAGAAAAAAATCCCTTTCTGTTTATTTTTCTAGCCAGCCCTAGTTTTTATTTGTTAGATTTTCACCATGAATGTGTTTAATTAAAGGAGAATTTCAAGAAATTGCATTACAGGTGAAGTTTAGTTTCGGGAATTGCTTTTCTCAACCCTAGTCATGCTTTTACTTTCCGATGCGCAGACACTCTGTTTGCTCAGCATGTTTTTTGCCATGGTAATGTCAACCGCCAAAAGCAGAACAGCAGCAGTGCTTCTCACGATATTACATCTGCAAATGCTTAATGAATAGTACAGCTTGCATGATTTCAACACATTTTTAATTATATTTGGCAGAAAAGAGAAGGCATGACCTCGCTTAAAATGGATCTCTGTCAGATCACTGGTATTTAAGCAAGAAATTGCCTCACTGGAATACAAAAACTGTCTAATTGTTTCAGAGAATTCACACTAGGATTAAGTTAACATTTATAAATGTTCACATTGTAGATACTGTGGTCCATTTTCTTTTATTTTACTCAAGGGCTTTTACAGTCACATCTTCTGAAGTGTCCACTGGTAATAAGCATGTTGCATGTTATTTGTCAGTGAAAGTGATCATGTCAGTCCAGGAAAGTGATTGTAACAGTATAGTCCATGACAGCCATATTATGACTATGAGATGGCTCTGACCAGTTGTGTGCTCCAAGGCAAGCGCTGTGTGCTTACAATGGTGGAAGCAGCCATCGGATGGCTGGAAACACATCCCATGCCACCCCCTGGAACACTATCCTGGGCCTTGAAAAGAAAGTCTTATGGCAACATGGCACCCCCAGAAAGAATGGGACTCATTTCCAAAACAACCTCATAGACACCTGAGGCAAAGAGCATGGCACTGAGTGGGTCTGTCACATCCCCTATCATGCACCAGCCTCTGGGAAAATCAAACAATACAATGGACTGCTAAAGACTACGCTGAGAGCAATGGGTGCTGGGATACACATTTAGCATTGGGATACACGTTTAGCAAAGGCCACCTGGTTAGTCCACACTAGGGGATCTGCCAATTGAGCTGGCCCTGCCCAATCAAAACTTTATGTACTGTAGAAGGGGGTAGAGTACCTGTAGTGCACATAAGAAATATGCTGGGGAAGACAGTCTGGGTTACTCCTGCCTCGGGCAAGGGAAAACCCATCTGTGGGATTGCTTTTGCTCAAGGACCTGGGTGCATTTGGTGGGTGATGCAAAAGAATGGGGAAGTCCAATGTGTACCTCAAGGGGATTTGATTTGGGATAAAAATAGCCAATGAACTAAATTGTATGATGTTAATTGATATATAATATCATATGTCATCACTACTGTGGTTACTGTATGCCATATCAACAGTATTACAATAAAAATCACCCAAATTAATGAAGAATGAATTTTGATGAAACCGAGCAAAGTGCAGTGGTGATGGAACCAGAACTGGCCTCAGCATGCAACAATCCAACACCATACACAATCTTTCCTGTCCTAAAAGATCGTTATAAGAGTTGGACCCCAAAGTCATGGACTAAATGAACTCAACGAACATTTTAGAGGGATGGCCATCGACTAAGGGAATGATATCTGTGTGTATATATCAAAAGACAGGAAAAGTGGCAGCGTTTAATCGAAATGTATTGGAAAGAATAGGACCTGGGCATGATGTAGATGGTATAGAATAAGGGGTGGATACTGTCCTGGTTTTGGCTGGGATAGAGTTAATTTTCTTCCTAATAGCTGGTACAGTGCTGTGTTTTGGAGTTAGGACGAGAATAATGTTGATCACACACTGATGTTTCAGTTGTTGCTAAGTAGTGCTTACATAGTTGAGGACTCTTCAGCTTCCCATGCTCTGCCAGGTGCTCAAGAAGCTGGGAGGGAGCATAGCCAGGACAGCTGATCCAAACTGGCCAAAGGGATATTCCACACCGTATGACATCATGTGCAGTATATAAACTAGGGGGAATTGGCTGGGGACATTGATCGCTGCTTGGGGACTGGGTGGGCGTCGGTTGGTGGGTGGTGAGCAGTTGCATCACTCGTTCTTTTTTCCCTGGGTTTTGTTCCCTTCTCTCTCTCTCGTTGTTTTACTTTTCATTACAATTTATTATTATTATTATTATTATTATTGTTGTTGTTGTTGTTGTTGTTTTTGCTATTGTTGCTGTTGTTATTTTTATTGTTGTTATTGTTATTATTGTTATTATTATTTTATTTCAAGTATTAAACTGGACTTATCTCAACCCACAAATTTTATTTCTTTTGCTCTTCCAATTCTCTCCCCCATCCCAAGGTGGGGAGAGGGGGGGAGGGTGAGCAAGCGTTTGTGTGGTGCTTAGTTGCTGACTGGGGTTAAACCACAAGAGACTTTAATGGTGCTTTTTTCATAGGTCAGACTCCTCATTTCCCTTCCACCTTTGGCTAAGTCTCCATTCACCATTGGCGGTAGAATTATTTGCAGAATGTCAGCAAGAAGTTTTCAGGAAAAGGTACCAAAAATAACTTCTCTTGCTTGAGTGGATGATTTTGGTTACAGAATAAAGCAGAGAACCGCACCTCTGTCCTAAGGAACTCACTCCTGCTGTACAAGGCCCCAAAGCCTGCAGCCCTGCAGCCAGCTGCTCTTCCCAGCGTCTGTCCCATAAAGTACTCTCAGCGCCCTTGAGCAGAGATGCTCACTTACTGCCTGCAGATGTTTTCTCCAGAATTTCTTCCTGCTTCCACATTTTCCAGAAATTAGGCTCAATCTGTTTTTTGAACTTTCGTCAGCATCTGTTCTGTTACACAGTAGTATCTATTCAGAGCTGTGTAGTACATATCCAGCACACATTGCTACAACATGCTGGTGACCAAACATCACATGAGCCCATTTGGCCAGTGGCTGAAATGCAGAAAATATGAATTACAACATCCTCTTTACACTTTTAATTAGTTCCTCATACATTGTATCATTCTCTTACTGGTTGTCATATTCTAGTATGTATCTATTAGGCACTTTTTGAGCTAATTAATTATTCATATGCTAAGTATTTAGATAAGCGTTATTGGGAGACCTTTAGATCTTATTTCGTGTAATGCCATATCACAGACTTTTATGTAGATTCTCACACAATGTCCTCTAGTGAACTGCAAGACATCCTACTTTTTATATTTGATATAACTCATACTTAAATATCCTTATTATCTGCTTGGCACTGCTACAGAAATTAGACTTTTCACGTAGACTTTGTGGTCTACATCTAACCCTATTTTCCCCTATTCTCTGCAAAACTCCTTCCTGCCATGCAATGTTCCTCAAACCAGACAAACTATCAATCACTTACCTTTCATTATCGACTTGTACTCAGCTTCCTTGTGTTTGTCTTCTACAAAGCTGAAGCCTTGTGACAAGCCCATCTAATAAAATGTAAATGCATTAAAAGTGTATACCTTTAATAATTCAGATAAAAAAGTTTTGGATACATTCTCCCATGTTTGCTCTTTCTTTTCCATGTGTACACTCCTTTGCTGCATTTATAGACATGAATTACAGTCCCTATGAGCTTTTGTTTTGCTAGGCTGAAAAATCAAGGTTTTTTAGCCCTGTGTCACACAGCAAGCTCTCCAGTCTTTTACCATCCTAGCAGTTTTTCCTCTCTGCCTGCTTAGTTCTGTATTTCCTCAACATATGAGGGTAAAAATGTAACACATGGTATGCCCAGCCTGTTATATCTTAACATTAATACTTTACTGTCATTACCATTTTATATTGGGAATAACTCCTCTTAAGACTTAATCTGCCCAACACATGGCCACTTTGTATGAGTGGACTGTACTCATTTTTGAATTTTTCATCTAGAGAGTTCCCACTTCATCAAAAAGTCCTACATGTACTTTGCATAATGTGCTGCTGTGTGTACCATTTCTCTGAGTTCTGACTCTTTTTTCCCAGGCTTTGAGGGCGTCCAGCTCTTCCTCTGTAATATCACAATCTTTATTTTAATGGTGTTTTTCAACCCACATTTCTGGCAACTTTTTAGCATGCTCTTGTTCTTTGTGATGAAGTCATTAATACTAATTGCATGCTTTTCATGGGAAACCAGATTTATTATGCAACCACTGTTCTCTAAATAGAATGCACAGTGCTCTTGATTTTAACAACAACCTGCAGCCAACATTCACAGTCGATAACAATTTGCAGATAAAAATCAATCAGCCATACTTGACTGGGCTGTATAACTGTCCTACCATGCTTAACTAGGCTTGTAAAATCACCGCTTATCCAAAATTCCTGCTGCTTTTATTTACATAATCTTTTTCCCTTCTCTTTTTGTTAGTCATTTGAATACTCATGAAAGTGAGTAATTTCTTACACCAAAATTAAGACTGAAGTTAACATTCTATTATATGTCAAATTTTCAATCTTTATCCCTAAAGGAAAAAAACACTAAAAAATGTACGCGTTTCCTTTCAGAAAAGGATGCTTCTGATACTTTCAAATATTTTGAAAACTATTAGAAAAAAAGACTTATCAGATGTTATTTTAAAGCCCCTTTATAATTTACTTCCTTTTTATTTTATTAAATTATTTTATGTGCGTGAAATTCAAAATGTCTGGCCTTGTACTGGACTCTGCTGTGATAAGAAAGTACTTTTTACTACGTTGTTTCTGTGGTGTGACAGAGAAGATTTTAAAAATCTATAAAATCAATCACATGATTTTTATAAAAGTGTTTTGAGATACACAGCTGAAAATAGCTGTATAACAGTCAAGTAAGTTTATATATATCCCATACTACATCAAGGAGAGAAGACGTTAATTTAGCATTTTTATTAGAACAAGGAGGTGGAAAAGATGTGTGGAAGAAAATCCAGAGATGCCCTAAGTGCAAAGACTGATCATTTTTCCCAAGCTCCATCAGGAAGCATTGGGAAAAAATTTATCCTGCTATGTTCCAAGTTAAGGCTTGCTTGCCAAGTTTCTTATACACTTTGTGGAGCAAGTCAAAAAAGGTTTTCTTCTGTGAGATGTCACTAGGGAAATGGCATGTCTGTTGTCTCTGAAGTGAACGGATACAGATACATCCATTTTCTTTCTCCTCTTTCTCTGGAGTTACCTCTAGATCCAAGGGGTAAAACTTGCACAGAAATCAAAACAGCATTGTCCTGGTTTCAGCTGGGATAGAGTTAATTTTCTTCCTAATAGCTGGTACAGTGCAGTGTTTTGGATTTAGGATGAGAATAATGTTGATCACACACTGATGTTTCAGTTGTTGCTAAGTAGTGCTTACATAGTTGAGGACTCTTCAGCTTCCCATGCTCTGCCAGGTGCTCAAGAAGCTGGGAGGGAGCATAGCAAGGACAGCTGACAACTGGCCAACGGGGTATTCCATATTATACGACGTCATGCTCAGTATATAAACTAGGGGGAGTTGGCCAGCGGGCAGCAATCACTGCTCGGGGACTGGCTGGCCGTCGGTTGGCGGGTGGTGAGCAATTGCATTGTGCATCACTTACTTTGTATATTCTATTATTATTATTATTATTATTATTTATTATTATTATTTATTATTATTATTTATTATTATTATTATTATTATTATTATTATTATTTTCCCTTCCTTTTATGTTCTATTAAACTGTCTTTATCTCAATCCACAAATTTTCTTTTTTTTGTTTGATTCTCTCCCGCATCCCATCTGGGGGTGGGAGTGAGCGAGAGGCTGTGTGGTGTTTGGCTGCCTGCTGGATAAAACCACAAGTATAAATGCTGAAGTTAAGCATAAGTTAAAGTACCCTGCTGGATACGAATCAGAGTATACACACTTTGCAGAACGGGATTTTAAAAAGACTATTTTTGGAGGAGAAGTACCACTGCAAGGGAAATGCTCAGCCACCTGAGCCTTATTTCTCCCTGCACCAGCCATGAGAACTGGGAATTTACTGTGCTCTCATTCTGGGATTCTCAGCCAGCTGCAGAAGCAGAGGGTTTGCCTTGCTGGAACAGCTGAACACCACATAGCTCTTTCAAATTGTGTCTCTGAGAATATACTATAACTAATGGTTCAGAGGAAAGTATTATCCATAATACCAGATATCTTGGGAACAATTACTTTTACTTGTCAGGGGAAGTGTGGGGTTAATATCCTAAACAATAAGGAGGAATGATATCTTCCACAGGGAGTTTTGCAGGTTAGTTGCACTTTGCACAAAAAAATATTCCCCTGAACCATTTCAAATATATTGCTCTTCCTGTCTATGAACGGTTTCCCATACTTATATTATGGGAAGGGCACTGGACTAACCTTCTTTTTAGAATTTCTAATTTAATGTATATCTTTACCATAGCAGTTTTCACTCTCTTAAAAAACCTATCCCCCCACCCCCACCCCACCCCCTCAAACTAATTAGTCCTGCTGCTTTTAATCTTTCCTTGTAGGGAAGTTCTTCATATTCTTGACTTCAATAATTTTCATTGCCCTTCTTAGGACTTTTCGTATATGTGAGAAGTTTTAAATTGGTCCCTCTGATATGCAATGCTTTGCATTTCTCCATGTTGAATTTCAGCTGCCATTATGTAACCTAGTTGCATAACAGCTTTCGAAAGTCTTTTCTCTTTCTGCCCAAATCTTGTCAAACCTAAATAATTTCATCCTTATAAAGCCTCATGACAGGGTTGTTTCTGTTTGATCGAATCAATGAGGAACATTAGAGAACTAAGAGGAAGGCCATGTCTTTGATTACAGAGTAGAAAACAATCAGAAGATAGTAATTTCTGTGTACTATTTTACTGCGCAAGAGAATGTGAAAGCAACTGAGAGATAATACAAGCTCACTGTAAAAGAAAAGGGTTCTCTCTCCCCGCCGTTCCGAATTTAGAAGAACGTGTCTCTTGTTATACAACTTCATTGCAAGATGTGATGGTAAAAGTTTCTGAAACTTTCCTTCAAGTTCTTTCAGTGACACTTGATCTATAAAACATAATAAATACACTTACACACACATACACACACACACGAGAGAGGAGGAAAGAAAGATAATTAATTATCTAGAGAAATGACACAAACCAATCCAACAGTAGATGTCAAGAAATTCTTTTCTCATGTCTTGACGAAAAACACAGAGAAAATATTTTGAATTTATGAGATACCTCCAAATTTGTCAAAACAAAGCAATTTTTCAGTAAAAATTTTTAGATAGGATTCTGAATTTCAGAAATAAGTGACAGTTTCTCTTCATATTGTAAGATACATTTTCTCTAACTTGCCATGGAAGAAAAACGGTATTTCTACAATGTGTTTTAAGGACAGACCTGACATTACAGTTGAGCCCATATTCTCCTATAAAACCTTAGGTGGACAACCTCATGGCAAACTTATTGACAGGTTCTGCCTTGAAATTCCAGGTTAGTTTGAGAGGTGTCTCCTCAGACACAAGTTGTAGAGAAAGAATTTACTGGCAAATGTTCTAATTACTATAGCTTTTATCAGAAATGTTTCAGACAACTTAGTGGCATATCAGAAACTACTACTGAATATTGGCAACTTGATTTGCTAAGAATTAGGAATCTATTTCAGCTAGAGTACTCCCAAGAATGTTTAAAGGTTGCAAGGAAACTGAAATCCTTTATCAATAACTAATGTTTACAAATTCAGTTTAATTTGTTTGCTTCTGTAAATAATTCACACTGGAAAAACCATTCCTCTTCACTCAGGAAGGGCCAGTCTAGGAATTATACATATAATTTTGCCTGTGGTTCTATAGATTTCTACAAATATCAGCATTTTTCTCTTGCAAACCATAACTCCAACAGTCATTTGATAACATATAGAAACTGTTTCTTTCACTGAGATTACTTTCCATCCTCTTTTCCCACTGAAAGAGGTTGTTTACCATCCAGTGACTATTTCCAAGTACTTCCAGTTTAGGATCAACTTTTATTTAAATTCTGTATTCCTGTTTCAGAAATCTCATTAAGGAATGATTTCTCCAACAGCTTTAATTTTGTCGTCAACTGTTGCATAGTTTATATTTCTATTGACACTAGCTAGGTAATGTTTCTTTTCTAGCGAAGCTACTTAAATCAGTGGAAGTCTATTAGAGAAACCTTATTTAAAGGTTTAGACAAATCCTAATCATCAGCTTCACTGTAAGTTTTCTGCTTTACATATTCAAAAGTTATGTGTAAGGCAAAAAACTTTATCAATCCCATTTACTACAAGCCTCATCCAACCCAGTGCTTGCAAAAAATATAGTATCTAAGTTTGAATTTGTGTTATATGCATTAAATTATGGCAACATCATAGAATTATAGAATTGTTTAGGTTGGAAAAGACCTTTATGATCATTGAGTCCAACTGTTAACCTAGTACAGCCAAGTCCACCACTAAACCATGTCCCTAAGTGTCACATCTACACATCTTTTAAATACTTCCAGGGATGGTGACTCAACCACTGGGCAGCCTGTTCCAGTGCTTAACAACCCTTTTGGTGAAGAAATTTTTCCTAATATCCAATCTAAACCTCCCCTGGAGCAACTTGAGGCCATTTCTTCTCGTCCTATTGCTTGTTACTTGGGAAAAGAGACCAACTCCCACCTCACTGCAACCTCCTTTCAGGTAGTTGTAGAGTGCGATAAGGTATCCCCTCAGCCTCCTTTTCTCCAAGGATAAACAGTCCCAGCTCCCTTAGCCATTCCTCATAAGACTTGTTCTCCAGACCCTTCACCAGCTTCGTTGCCCTTCTCTGGACACGCTCCAGCACCTCAATGTCCTTCTTGGAGTGAGGGGCCCAAAACTGAACACAGTGTTCGAGGTGCGGCCTCACCAATGCCGAGTACAAGGGCATGATCACCACCCTAGTCCTGCTGACCACACTAGTTCTGATACAGGCCGGGATGCTATTGACCTTGGCCACCTGGGCACACTGCCGGCTCATGTTCAGCTGGCTGTTGACCAACACCCCCAAGTCCTTTTCCTCTGGGTAGCTTTCCAGCCACTCTTCCCCAAGCCTGTAGCGTTGCATGGGGTTGTTGTGACCCAAGTGCAGGACCCGGCACTCGGCCTTGTTGAACCTCATACAATTGGCCTCAGCCCATCGATCCAGCCTGTCCCAGTCCCTCTGCAGAGCCTTCCTACCCTCGAGCAGATCAACACTCCCGCCCAACTTGGTGTCGTCTGCAAACTTACTGAGGGAGCACTCGATCACCTCGTCAAGATCATTGGTAAAGATATTAAACAGAACTGGCCCCAGTACTGAGCCCTGGGGAACACCACTTGTGACTGGCCACCAACTGGATTTAACTCCATTCATCACAACTCTCTGGGCTTGGCTGTCCACCAGTTTTTTACCCAGGAAAGAGTACGCCTGTCCAAGCCATGAGCAGCCAGTTTCTCCAAGAGAATGCTATGGGAGACAGTGTCAAAGGCTTTACCAATGTCTAGGTAGACAACATCTACAGCCTTTCCCACATCCACTAAGAGGGTCGCCTTGTCACAGAAGGAGATCAGGTTAGTCAAGCAGGACCTGCCTTTCATAAACCCATTGTATGCAGTAGTCACAAGTTGTAGCAGGGAAAGTCCAGTGGAGCATGGGGTGAGGGTAGGGATCAAAATGAGAGTGATTAAGCATTGATATTAGTTACCAAGCAAAGTTTCGGACTTTTCACGCCTGGAGATTTGCTCCACTGAGCTCACACTAAGCAATTTGCTCAAACTTTGAAGTTAGCCTGCTTTTACCAGCAGCACGGGTTTGATCATTTCCAGAGGTCCCTTTCAAATGAACTGCATTATGGTTTTAAACACCCACAATTTTTGACTGGCCATGAAAACTGTAGGAAAGTTGTAAGCCTTACTGAATATTTTAAAGGGTCAATGTCGATCCAGAATATCAGTTGGGGCTGCTGGGAGTTTTTTTGTTTTGACACGCGTGTCACATGGCTTTTGGGTGGTGCAGTGTTGGTGACGTATGTTTAAACTTGCCTGCAAAAAGCACTTGCACACCAATATACTATGCCCACCAAACTAGAAACCCCAGAAGACTAAGAAACCACAGAGGACTGTGAAAACTCAGAGACCCAGTGAGGCTTATGAGATACCTGACAGCTCAGGGTCAGCCATTTCTGAGGCTGCAAAACTGCAGGGACCTAAAAGCAAAACTTTCAGATGTGAAGTTTAATAATCTCCCGAGCTAAACAGCTAATAATGGGCAGCCTTTTGGGACTGCACTTGTAAACTTGTATGCCTAAGGCCTTTTTCTATTTTAGCCGTTAGTTTACAGGCTCAGAGGTATAACTTGGAAATTGTTATTACATTCTGAGATATTTAAACACATTGTATTTTGGTTGCCCTGCCCATTTTATTGTAATGGCAGTGGATATTACAGACATAAATGCAGTTCCAGTATGGGTGATCATTACCTATTCTACAGCAAAATATGCTGCTCAATTTGTGTAGTAGAGAACTCTTACCTCTGTGTACCCAGGATACCTTGCTGTACTTAAACTAGTCTTACATGGGTGACTAATAAAAAGATTGCCAAAAAACTTGGACTTTAATTTATTATGACGAAAAATTCCATAGTCATTGTCAGGACAGGTTCGTGCTATTTTTGTTTCTTTAGAAACAGATGTTTTCCTTAGTTCAAAAACTCCGAAGTGAGAAGTAGTTCACGCAAAGGAAATCCTGAATTCGGTTATGTATCTGCAAAATTTTATTTATTAGTTGTTACAGTATATATGTTTTCTCTGTCTACATATATTTTGCTTTTTGTATTTTATACTGTCCAATGGAAATATTACATTCTTCCAATCATAATGGAAATTTGTTAGCTTACATCAGGGAAATGATCTAAGCTGCACATTTTGAAAAAATCAAACTCATTTCTATTGAAAGGACCAAATGAATGTTTGAGTTAGTCTTCTGTGGAAAAGGAATGATCGTTACATAGATACCTTGCCTCATGCACCTGCACTGCTGGAATCAGCAGTTTTTTCCTTGTTCCTCTGACTTCAGAGCCTTTATCTCATTCCATTTGCTTCCCAGTAGACTTCCACTACCTTTGTGAATTAGTTATCTTGTGGAAACAACTGCTTTTATAAAGAAAAAGGGAATTTTATAGGACAGACTAGAATATCTCATCTGGTTGCTAGAAAATGAAGCAATCGGAGAAACCAGAACACTGGCCAGGCTGGTAGTAAGCATCTATTTAGATTACTTGGGAAACTCAATCAATAATTAGGGCATTAGTGCCAATATCTGTACACATTTTAGCTTCCAAGCTCACAGACAGCCTCTTTTTCTGCAACAAAATTGCCTTTGGTCTTTAAAGTTTCCATTGGTTTAATGAAGGATATATCCTCTACAGCCCATGGCCATTGCAGGTGTTAGAGGGTCTGTTTGCCTCCCACGGCCCTGCCTGAACCGCTAATCAGAAAACAGCTGCTGAAAAATACTGTCCCTGAAGCAGAACAAGGGCAGCAGATGGAGCAGGTTTGGGTTTTTTCTAAGGATGTTTCTGAAATGCCACCTAGGTGTTACTACAGAAAGCGTCACAGAGCAAAGGACTGCCTAGCAGGGAAAGTATGTACAAGGGTTTGCTGCAAAAGAATGCAGAGGGGAAAAAATGGAGCTGTTCTGCACTGCTTCACACAGAAGCTGTAAGCAGCAAGTCAGGTGAGTGTGTGACTGAGTGTTTCCCTTGGGAATAAAAGAATTAAAGAGTCCATGGTTTGGGGAGATCCCAGACTGGACAAGAGGGCCTCTGGGATCAGGGACATAACATTGACTTCTCTAACGTTGAAGAGATTTATCCCCAAAAAGCAAGACTACATAGAATATTCTGCAGAGGTGCAAGTTCATGCATAGTAGCCTTTGGTCTTCTCAAGTCAGCATCATCCAAAAGACACATTAAGAGAGAAGAATCTTACGTGTTTAGCAGCTGGGCCATGCAGAAATGTTCGTGGTGTCTGAACAATTTCAGTACAGCTTTCACCTCACTCAGCTTTTACTGAGGCTGCCATGGTGGCTCATTACTGAGACTTCCAAAAAAGACTTATCCAGTCAGTAAATTAATGCCTTTTGTTTTTTGAAATTTAAATATAGCTAAAGATGCAAAATATTACTTTTCAGGAAGAACCATACTATGGCCCGTTCTGGGCTAACCTGTATTTATTCATGTGGATGACGTTTTTGAAGATCAGATTCTATGCCTGAAAAATGAGGGCTGCAATTATGCTTGCATATTGCTTTTGAATCTTAGACTTGGAAAGGTATGTTATGCACAGTATAGGAATAGGTTAAAATAAGGATATGCCATAAAACAATTATCTAATAAAGTAGGCTACTAACTAGCTGTGTCTGCCTACAGACTCTCTCCCTCCTTCCCCTTCAAACCCCATAAGGGGACTTTTGTTTAGGTTTCCACATTGCTTTGTGATTATACTTGGGACATTTTTTATGTACATAAATGCTGCCTTTTGAAAATTTTGTCTTTGGAAACTGTTTCCTAGCAACAATGTATTTATCATTCTCAGGCAAGGAAATTACATATTGCCATTTAGATACATTAATTGTGATCATCTTTTTTTTTTTTTTTTCCAGACAAGGAAATAACATGCACTCAAGGCAACATTAAATTAGAAGGAACAGAGTTAAAAACGAATAATGGCAAACACAATTGGAAGAAAACTAATCATATTTATTTGCATATGATGATGGAGTTTCTTCCCAGCAAGGCTGATGCTGACATATCAAAACAAACTAATAGTTCCCAGACACCTATAAAAATAATTCATTATTTTTAAAAAGTAAGGAGGTAGAATAAGGTAAATTTAATGGTTCTTTCCTATAACTCTGAAGATATTTTGTAATGGAAGTATACTTCATCTTTCTTTGTTAACATCAGCTACGTGTCCTCTGCTTATATCTGATGCACGCAAAGAGAAGAGCTACTCATATTACCAGCTGGTGACTATAGGTCTTTAATTCCAATGATAGATGTCATGCGTTAACTGTCAGAGATCAACCTGTGTCGTGGTTTAACGTGGCAGGCAGCCAAAACCACGCAGCCGCTTGCTCACTCCCCCCGCCCCCCCAGTGGGACGGGGAGAGAATCGGAAGGGTAAGAGTGAGAAAAACTCATGGGTTGAGATAAAGACAGTTTAATAGAACAGAAAAGGGAAGGGGAAAAAAAATAATAATGATGATAGAATAAACAAAATGAGTGTATTTTGTATATTCTCACCACCCGCGCTGACCGATAACCAAGTAGTGATAGCTACTTCCTGGATCATGCCTACCATTCATATACCGTACCTCGTGTGGGAGGTCATTAGAATGGTATTTTGTCACCTTTTACTCCATGCTTCCAATGCATCCATTTTAAAATTTTTTCTCAGCACGAACCTCAGCGACATTTAATGAATTAGACTTTAAAAAATATTTAAGATTATTCTTCACACTTTGTTACTAAACAGGTGAAAGAATATTATCACAATGTCTTATCTTGAAACCAGACCATTTTGCCCTTCTGTTAACTGAGGATGCTCAGCAGGACAGCTGTCCTAAATGGTTTTGCAAAACTCTGTGTATGCATGTGGCTGAGTGCAAATATTGTCTGAACAAATAGTGGAGAACAATTCCTCTAATGCAAAAAATACTACTAGAATCAATAACATGATAAGAATGTTCATTCAGAAATCTATAGATATGCATGGTTTTTTATGCTTTGTATTACTTTCCTGTATATTGGCACCAGACTGGACGTACATTACTTGAAATCATTTGATATTAAGTGTTCAACTGTGTCATGCTGGACTTCGAGGTTTGTTTTTTGTCCTTTTTCCCTGAGCTTCCCTGTCCTTTTAGTGATTGATGAGGCAACAATTGAAGTGCATAGGCATTGAAGGCAAAATACATTTTGGGACTACTGGGAGAAAACAAATTGATTTTAAATGAGAGGACAAAATTCATTATTGGTGGAAGAACAAATATTTCTATATTTCTTTTTAATTACACAAAACATCACTTACTAACTGTGCTCAGAATATTAGCTTGACTGCTGCACAGCCAGAAAATTAACTAAAGAATGTTAAATAACTTTCATTTAACAGCGAAATTTTGTATTTAAAACCACTCATAAATATTTTCATCAACCTCTTTTTGTCATGATATTTTTGATCAGAGAAGCAGGAAGAAAATTAAAGCAGAGGTCAGCTGTGAATTTTGAACCCTTAGAGATGTGCCATCCATGAATAGCCCAATTTAAAAAATCAGTACAGAAAAATTATTTATTGTATGTTTAAACTCGAGCAGCTTTGTAAAATACGGAAAATACTTCACAACAGCAGTGTAAAAAATCTCTCCTGACCTTGATGTTGAAGAAATAAATAATAGCAATAGGTGCCTGTAAAAAACAGAGTCTATAGTGCTGCTTTTAGCATATTTTCATAGTTTTATGGAGTGGGAAGTAGCAATTCTCAAACAAAAATCCATTTTGTTAATAAGCAGACACGCTGATGCTGTGAAAGGCAATTCCACATACTCAAGTATTGTTTATCTGGAAATCAATAAAAATGTACTCATGTCAAACTATTTTTTGTGTTCCAAGACCCATAACAGTGCCAAGACATAAATTTAGTTTTGCTCTGATGTAACAGCATGACCGAGTGCCCCTGACCTTGGGGAGTGGGGAATGGGGAAAGGTGCCCCTGCACAGCACTGGTGCTATCGTCTGTCTGTGGGCTCCAAGATGTCCGTGTAGGCAGGCTTGATTTTCTGCAACTTGTCACATAGTTTTGCCACTTCTGCTGTCAAACAAGGTGAAGCTTATTCCCTATTCTCTTCCTCTGTGGCCTCAGATCCACAATTTTTCCTTTCTCTGTCTGCATCTTCTCTTCATGTTGATCTCTTCGCCCTGGTATCCAGTGATAGGACGCATGGGAATGGTTCAAAGCTGTACCAGGGGAGGTGTAGACAGGATATTAGGAAATATTTCTTTACCAAGAGGGTGGTCCAACACTGGAACAGGCTTCCTAGAGAGGTGGTCAATGCCCCAAACCTGTCAGTGTTTACGAGGCATTTGGACAATGCCCTTAATAACATGCTTTAACTTGGTCAGCCCTGAATTGGTCAGGCAGTTGGACTAGATGATCATTGTAGGTCCCTTCCAACTGAAATAGTCTAGTCTATTCTATTCCATTCCATTCCATTCCATTCTATTCTATCTTTTCAGTCATCTTCTCACAAAGAGAAATTTGTTAATTTTGTGCACTCTACGGGCATGATCAAAAAAAGGCAGTGATACTAGCAACTGTAACTTCTTGACATATCACCTGTCTGTTTTTGACTATAATGGAGCCTCAGTAACAAATTTCACGAAGCAGATGGTAGGAAGTGACCTCAAGACTGGCAGAACATTTGTTTAAATAAGTACTAAAGGGAAATTTCCAGTACATGCTGTATTCAGTATATTTCTCTCGTATCTAACATTATTAACCAAATAATTTAAAAGATAATTTATGACCTGTATTTTTTCCACATACAGTCTTTGTATATGAAATGGGAGTTGTTTGACATGACACACTTCAATTCCTTGACTGCATACGCTAACTGTTAGTGTCATGTTTCTGATTCAAATCATTAAAATTACAATTTTGAAATTGGCTTTGCAATGCTCACTAACAACTTGTTCTTTTGATGAACGTTATTTCATTTAAATTTATCCATTAGAAAATTCATGGAAAAGGGAAAGCCTGAGCAGAGTCAAAGTGAATAATTTAAAAACCGAAGATGTTTACAGAACATGTTCTGCAATGCTCCCCCAGCTCCACCTGAGATGTTGCTTTAGTGTTTCAAGGACATTGTTAGATGATAGTGTGCAAGGAAAGGAGAGCTGTTTGTGAAAGTGTGAATGAGTGAAAGAGGCATGAAAACGAAAGAAAGACGATTTTGAATTTTAATTGTTCTGTAGCAATGTTTCAAGTGGGTTGATGGACAGATAGAAAAAGACTTTAAAAAACCCACTTGTTCTAGCTAAGAAAAGATGGTATTGAAAATTTGACACAACATTACAGAAATTGCTACATAATGAGCGATTCAGTTTATAAAATCTTATACGAACCCAGTAAACTAATAAAAATGAATGAATCACAAGCTCCAAATCACTTATTAACAAGTATGAGCTTTTATATGTGAAGTTGGAAAAACAATAAGACAGAATAAGACACATCTAATTGAATGATCTTCATTGGCACATGTACATAAGCATATGTGTGCAGAGTGAGGGGAGCTTAAAGAAATTTCCATTGCAGACAATGCAATTTAATGGAAATTGCAATCTTTATAATCCCAGGTGATTACTAACAGAATAATATCTGGTGTCAGGATGAAACTAGAACCGAAAAGGACTTGGCAGGATAACCTGGTTTAACTTTACTCCAGATTTAGAATAGAATCTCCATGATTACATAGAATCATAGAATCATAGAATCATTAAGGTTGGAAAAGACCTCTAAGATCATCAAGTCCAACCATCAACGCAATACTACCATGCCCACTAAACCATGTCCCTAAGCACCTCGTCTACACGTCTTTTAAATACTTCCAGGGATGGTGACTCAACCACGTCCCTGGGCAGCTTGTTCCAAGGCCTGACCACTCTTTCAGTAAAGAAATTTTTCCTAATGTCCAATCTAAACCTCCCTTGGTGCAACTTGAGGCCATTTCCTCTCGTCCTAAATTTCTTGGAGCTGATGCCAAAATTACACTGTATTGTATCACTCCATTCATTTTCATGGCAGCTGACAGATAGGGGAAAAGTCTCTTTGAAACGTGTTTTTTCCCAAATTTAAATACAACAGGAATTGCAGAATTCTTGAGAAATCTTCCTTCTGGTTGAAGTATTTTCATAATAAGTATTCTAGAGTTGGTGGATTTCTGAGACTAGAATTCTAATCTTGCTTCTTTCCTGAGTGCATAGAGAGAAAATAGCCATGCAAGAGGTGCCTGAGCTAACCTGCCTGCAGAGTGCATCAAGGATGGCTGATGAGGGATTCTGTGTATTGAACAATCTATTTCAAAAATCTTCTATGCTGCTGCCAAAGCATCTACCATTCACTGACTGCAACCACAGGAGGGACTGGAAGGCACCCCTGTGAGAAGACCATAGAATCATAGAATAGTTTGGGTTGGAAAGGACCTTTAAAGGTCATCTAGTCCAATGCCCCTGCCATGGGCAAGGACATCTTGAACTAGATCAGGTTGCTCAGAGCCCCGTCCAACCTGACCTTGAATGTTTCCAGGGATGGGGCATCTACCACCTCTCTGGGCAACCTGTTCCAGTGTTTCACGACCCTCATTGTAAAAAATTTCTTCCTTATACCTAGTCTAAATCTACCCTCTTTTAGTTTAAAACCATTCCCCCTTGTCCTGTCGCAACAGGTGCTGCTAAAATGTCTGTCCCCATCTTTCTTATAAGCTCCCTTTAAGTACTGAAAGGCTGCAATAAGGTCTCCCCGAAGCCTTCTCTTCTTCAGGCTGAATAACCCCAACTCTCTCAGACTGTCTTCATAGGAGAAGGGTTCCATCCCCTGATCATTTTTGTGACCCTCCTCTGGACCCACTCCAACAGGTCCATGTCTTTCCTGTGCTGAGGGTTCCAGAGCTGAATGCAGTACTCCAGGTGGGGTCTCATCAGAGCAGAGTAGAGGGGCAGATCACCTTCCTCGACCTGCTGGCCACATTTCTTTTGATGCAGCCCAGGGTACAGTTGGCCTTCTGGGCTGTGAGCGCCCATTGTCAGCTCACGTCCAGCTTTTCATCCACCAAGTACCCCCAAGTCCTTCTCGGCAGGGCTGCTCTCAATCCCTTCATCCCCCCTGTATTGATACCAGGGGTTGCCCCAACCCAGGTGCAGAACCTTGCACTTGGCTTTGATGAACCTCATGAGGTTCACATGGGCCCACTTCTTGAGCTTGTCCAGGTCCCTCTGGATGACATCCTGTCCCTCAGGCGTGTCGACCGCACCACTCTGCTTGGTGTCATGTGCAAACTTGCTGAGGGTGCACTCGATCCCACTGTCTATGTCATTGATGAAGATATTAAACAGTACCTGTCCCAATACGGCCTGCTGAGGGACACATCAGGTCTCACCTTGCAATTGTCAACTGATAACTGAGCTTAAATAATGTTTTCTCCAATAATCAGAAGAAAGTTCAAAACACTTTTGAATGTTATTGACCTTGTTCATTCTGGTTTTTTCCATGGCCTATTGTGGTAGTGGTAAAGATGCTAGAAGACTCAAGCTAATTGAAGAAAGAAGTCCACCTGTTTGAAAATATTCGTAATTGAGATAAAACATCTCATAATGTAAATGCAAAGTGTTTTACATTGTGTTTTTGAGTTCTGTTGCATTTTTGTGGCATCCATACTGCACCTGATTTTTTCTGATGATATCTACCCACTCAAGTCATTGTATTTTATCTCCCTTTCTTAAATTCTAGAAACTTCACTGACTTTAGTTCAAGCCTCCAGGTGAGCTTCTAATGTCCTTCTATGGCCTACCAAAATTCAAGTTGGTTTTCTGTCAAGGATGTTGCAGGAGAAAAGAAATGTAAAATCAGTGCTCCATTCCATAATCACCTCATATACAAGAGTAAGAAACTCTGTAAGTGCTTTGATTTCCATGCATGCACAATATTATTTTCAGAAAGTGAGCTTTCAGAGGAGAAAGCAGATGGAAGTTCCAGTGATGCTCAGAGGTAACACATCTGCATAGTACAGTGCTTCATTCCAATTGCACTTGACTTTGAAGATTCATGTTCAAGAGTAAAAATCACTGACAAAGCTATCTGGAGTCTTTTATTGCTATATTGTCTTATTCATGGCAGAACTTTCTCTGACTGATTTACTTTTCTTACTGTTAGGAAAGTAGACGTTACAATTAGCTGCAAGAGTAGTGTAACAGCATTCTGGTAGAACAGGCTTGTCCCATGTCAACTTCATGAATTTCCACTCAGTATCCCACCTGCAAGAAGCTGAATGCTTTTAGGAGCCTCCCTCAGCTATCAATAGCAGGGAGGCTCCTTGTGAAAGATCAGCAAAATCTCTCAGGATGAAATTCCTTTATGGACTAGCACTAGTAACTACCTGCCTTGAGGGCTAAAAATGCCTCTTTGACAGTATCTACTGTGCTTGCTGGGATAGCGGGTATTTAATTCAGTCTCTCGCAACACTTTAAACGTAAATTAGCTGATTGGTCCCAGTAGACTGGAGGCTATGGTTTTAATCTGCAAAACTATCTGCTCCCTTTCAGAAACAAAGCAGGAGCTGAACAAACCATGCCAGACAGAGCTGGAATATGTAGAATTTCACAGGATTGGACTGTCTGGCTTTTCATGAAACAGTAATTGTCTTTTGGGAAACTTCTGTTTTTCTCATCAGCTTGTGACTAGATCAGTTCTTAAATTCAAATTAGGAAATCAGCTCATTTTTCTAGTTCTTATTTTAATTTATCTATCTTATCTATTTTATCTATCTTAATTTGCATTAGCATCCAGATTTCTTGTGCTATGCAGACAAGGTTGTGTGCGTTTTTTTCGGTTCACTGATAGTTTTCCAACAAACTGAGCAATTAAACAGGAGATATGAGCACCCAAACTTAGGCATACATTTTTTGCATAATGATTGGCACTAAAGCTTACAAACTATAAAAGCACCTGAAATATTCCTACACATTAATGACCAAAGCTACACTAAACTTGTTCAGCTTGATCCGTCTTTAGATGGATTTGAAGCCATCAGCTATCTCAGACTTTTGCAAGTCTGGTATTAAAGCTGGCGAGAACTTTATTTTTGGAGTGATGTTTTTCCAACTGAGAAGAACCCTTATTTCCACATGTTTTGTGGAAAGAACCTTGCATGCCCCAAACATATAGATGGCTAAATCAAGGAAATTAACTTCATCTGTATTTGGCCAAGAAGCTGTGGATACTTTTTTACCTACATATATGCTCTAATGAATTTAGTTCAGTCTGTGTCACTCCAACCTGGATTATTTCAACATAGTCTTCCTTGAAATGACACCTGGAAACCACATGAACATTTGAACTAACACAGAATTTATTTGTCGGGGAGCTCTCTTGGACAATATGCATTTATATCAAAATGTGAAGGAAGATATTTCCTTTGAAATGTTGATTCAATCTACAAAATTTTAAATATCTTAGGCTCCACACAATTTAAAGTGTTTCTGCAAATGAAATAACTGAATTAACACAAACTGGCTGACTGGTAGAATACAAACTGGTTGAAGGAGAAAATGAGACATGCATTACATCCCCCGGTAGACAATGTTTAATTGTAAACTACTGTTAAAAGCAGCTTTGCAACTCCACAGAGACCTTTTGTTCCCTGTAAGTGTGAGATATATGTCTTGACTATGTAGAAGTAGAGGCAACTAAATATCTTTCATAATGGAGTATTGAGCTGAATTGTAGGCCATTAGAAGCAAATTATATATACATATATGGAGGACAGTCTCTCATACAGAACCAGAGAAGCCCTTAGAAATATTAGTATTAACACTTTGAGGATGGGAAGATCAACTAATATCTCTTAGGAAACTGTCTTTCTAAAGCTGAAGTAAGTAGCCAGCAACAGAGAATAATGACAGGTAAAGATGAGCAGGAGTTAATAATTACTGCAAACAGTAAAATAAAATACGGAAAAAAAGTGGTGAGGACAAACTGCAAGCGTGGTTTGCTAAAGACTACTGGTCTACGGATCCATGCAGCAGCATTTATTTCAATGGAGTTCACTACTACTTCAGTATACACATATGTACACGTATATATATGTGTGGGTGTGTGCGTGTGTTTGTATGTATGTATACATATATGTTTACTATGCTAAGTAACATCAGTTACAGGTCTCTGATTCCTGAAACAAGCCCCGACATGAAAAGTTTTATCATAGCTGTGACTTAAAGTTGCAGCTGAAGTTTTAATAAATCCAGACACCCTTTATGGTTCAACTGGACTTAAGTTCCATCCTCTCCACAAACTGAGAGAGCTCAGTATACCTGGATCATGCTCAGCTGATGGGCATCTTTACTGGGACTCAACTATTTGCAGCAATAGACAGCGCTATTGGTTTTGCATGTTTTTAATATCCTTGCATTATTATACAAGTGGTATACGAGTGTCACAGAAAGGAAGGAATTCAGATGAGATTTATTAAGAACAATCAGTGACAGAATTAAAAAATGGACCTCCTTATCCTGAGTTCTTCCCTCCATGCTATCTCCAGTATTTATCAGAAAGCAACAGGTTTTCAAATCCCCTTTTAAATTAAACATTGCTAAATACCTTAAATTAAACAACCACTTGTGCAGTGCTGCACAGCTTATTTTCTTATAGTTCAGGATTGTCCTTCTTTTCAGCACCACATGGCAGAATGAATCCATGTTTGAAATCTGTAACTGGTTCTCACATGGCTTTTTCTAACAATTTAATAGCATTAATAATTTACCTAAGCTAAATTTTACAGCTAAAATCTGGCAGTAATGTAGATTACTTTCATTTGTTACAAATTATTGTTCCCGTTACTGCACAAATCCTCCAGTAATCTCAGCTGTTTATTGTTAATGAAAGATATTACTACATTAAGAAAGCAACTAATTTAGTTTCTTTTGTAAGTTTGCCATAAAAAAGTGATTAATTGGTATTAGAGACAATGAGTCAACATTATTTGACATAATCCACTGTTTCTTGTGAGTCTAGTGTTAAGTAATTTTCATTTCACTACCAAAATTTAAGATCCTTCCAGGGACCTGTTCTGCTGTTAACTCACATTCTAATTATCTTCAGTGTTGAGGGAATTGTACCTGCATGCAACAGACAAATAAATATCATCCTTAAAATTTTGACACAATAACTTAAATATTCTTTCATGAAGATGTTGAAAGGGTTTGTATTTTCTATACTATTTTTTCCCATCTCTCTTTAATAAAAAATATTCTATTAAATAGATCTCAGAGAGAATATTGATACTATCTCTATAGCTTTCTGATAGATACTAGTGCTTTGTTTACCCATATACTTCTGTACTCTAGAACCTGCCTTCACTGATGTTGACTTTTAAATGTTTTTTGTAACACAGGACATTTTTTCTGCACAAATCTTACTTCTTTGGCTCCGCACATGATAGACTCATGCCAACCCCAGAGAGAACTGTTCAATAGATCTTTTTAATAACTTTTTAAGATATCCGTTTCCGAGTAGTCCTAGGCTCCAAACTGCTATGCTACTAGAGAATAAGGTAGATGTGCTGTAGATCTGTAACAGAGGCACACTCCTTCCATAGAGGTGACCTTAGGAAACTAATGGCATTTCAGCCACCAGGTTTAGAAGTGCACTTTAGTTTACAATGAAGAGAACAAGGGTCACACTATGTATGTTATGTCTTCCTTTTTTCTGTGAAAGCCATCATTTTCAGACTTCAAACTAGCAAGTAAATGCATAATTATAGCTCATTATATCACTTCAGGACTTTTAGCCATTCCCTTCATGAGAAGAGACTTGGAGATCTTAAAAATGCTTCTTAGTGCTTTTTTTTTTTTTTTTTTGTAGTATA
This sequence comes from Calonectris borealis, assembly GCF_964195595.1. Taxonomy (NCBI): domain Eukaryota; kingdom Metazoa; phylum Chordata; class Aves; order Procellariiformes; family Procellariidae; genus Calonectris; species Calonectris borealis. The sequence continues at coordinate 28,290,551 of NC_134315.1, read as the reverse complement.
AAATGATGAGAAAAGAAAAAGAATATGCATAATTCATGAAAGACATGAGAATAAAAAAGCCTTGATTTCATTTTTTTCTTTATATCCCTTGATGTAAGACTGTAGGTTTGCAATAAACTTTTAAGTCTACATTACAATTAGTTACTTCTGACCTGAAAGCTATTGCCATCTCCAGTAACATATGAGACACTATTGTATCAGACATTATACAAGAAATAAAATAAAGTAGACCATTCCTGGCTCTAAAGAGTTTACAGTTTAGGCATACTAACTTGCAATTTTACAGTCTTTTTGCCTGCAAAAGAGAATGTTAGTACTAAGGCAATATCATATTAGTACCTATACAAATAGATACATGAATCTTTAACACTTTTTGAGAGCTTGAAAAAAAACCTTTTCATCACTGTGTAAGTATATTCTGTAGAATAAAGGAATTGGGCACAACAGTAAAGTGACCTTATTATCATCTTTTAATATATCAGTTTCTTAATGGTCTCACTGTGAAATGAATTTCTAACTCAGTATGTACAGCACTATCTAGAAACCAGGCACAGATTATTAAGATTTTATTTTGTTTTTAAAGGTACTCAAGAATCTGCTGAGCTTGTTTCAGCCACATGATTTTCCATGCCTGAAGCATAAATTTACAGCATGAAAAAAGATATGTGTGACAGAGAATCTTTCAATTGGTAACTATATGCCTTGGAGCAAGCCCAGAGGTATGTAATAAAGATAAAACTTTAATAATTCCGAAGAGGAAAAACAAAAATAGCAATGCAAAAGATTCAACTGCTTAAAATGTCTAGTTGTTCCAGTAAAGTTGAAAAAAACCCGAAGCATTTTAAATTTGCGAGTAGAAGATACTCTAACCATAAAGTTTAGGGAAGAAAAGAAGGAAAAAAATACCTCACTTATTCTTTTCTCCAGGAATCAAAGCTAAGAATAAAGGTTAATGTTCATTTAATTTTCTTTTGGAAAAGAAACTTATGTATTACAAATCATAACAGAGAAAGTATGAAACTTTTGTTGTTTCTCATATATATAAAAACACCACGAGCAAGAAACAAATTACCAAACCTTTTTCTTGACCTATTAGTAAGATGCTCCTGTTATGCCTGTTTGTGTGTTCTACAGTTATGTGAACTATCTTGCATCAATGAAATTACTTTCTTTTTATGAAAAAAGCTAAATTTAAAGCAAAGATAATTAATATTTAAAAGCAATTTTTCTGTTTAATAATGTCATAGGTAAATTCAATTCATAAGTCCTTGAATTCAAAAGGGCATTTGAATTCTCTGCACATGGTATAGAAAATTAATCCTCAATGTTTGAGGCCACTAAATACATTACAGATCATATACAGAGAGATCTTAAAGAAAAACCAACATAGCCATAGAGTGAGAATAAAGGATCTGCTTTACTGAAAACAGAAAAAGGTGAAGCTGATATTTTTCAAAATACACAAATTAAAATAAGCAAACAGCATGTTATACCCAGAAGCAGGTGACAGGTGTAGTAAGGAGGAATATACTAATTCTGGAAATGTTGTAGTTACTAGTGCTAGTAAGAAAAGAAATTTCTATTAAAAAATGTTATCTACAGAAATTCAGGAAAAAAACCAAACAAATAATTTGAGTTTTTCCTTCAAAAATGGACTGCAAAGATGTTTTTTTACAGAAAAAGTCTATCAAATAGCTTTGATGAAAAATTTTCAATTAACACATTCTATGGAAATTTGTGAAAGAGAACTAAGTTTATTATAATACCTTCCTATATGCTGTGAATTAAGTGTCTGTATACACACTTCTCATGAATCAGCTAATACACAGTACCTTGTTAGTGTGCCTAAGCCCTTGTGCCTAAACCTCACTGCATGATTCATTAGTTTTATTACTGCATGAGAGTATTTTATTCATTCCAGTTAGTGCTCATACATGAATAATAGGAGAACTTCTGGTGAACTATACTGGGGAAAAAATTGTTTGTTTATATGCACTATGAGACAAACGAATGTTTGACATTTTATAGGATGGTGAGGTGTTCCTATCATACAGATACGCATCATTATTATTAGTGGTCTAGAGTACATGAGATCTTTATTGCACTGCTAGCATCTGTTTTATCATCATCATCAGCTTCTTTTTAATCTTCTTACCACAGCAGTTCTTTGATCCGCAGCATTTGTCAAGGGAAGGGGAAAGCCTCCACGTGCTGCATTGTTCCAAGCAGAAACAGCAGCAGGCAAAAGGTTGAATCAGTGGAGGACCAGAGGAGACCCTTCACGTGTGAAACTGTCTTTGTAAAGTGGCAGACTTCTTCATAATTAAAAGGCAAATTGTTTGCCAGGAGAGATTTTAGCAATTTTTTACTTGATAATTGGGTTAAAAAACAATAATGCAAAACCAGCTGTAAAGGATTTTGAAGGCACAAAGACAATTACTTTGGGCAACAACTAAATGAAATGAAAGAAACAAAGGGAGACTTTTAAGATGTTTAAACAGGATTTGGGCAGGGAGGCAGGTGCATTTTTTTTTAACTAAGGCCAAAACTTGTACTATGCAATAGAGCTGTTTTTCAAACCCTTGAAAAAAGGGGCATTCTGAATTTAAGATTATGATTAGCAGTCATAATTATGTAGCTAGAATACGCATGACTAAGATGTGGTATGCACTGGATATACATATTTGCTTTATTGAAAATTTCTGCTGCAAGAAAAATCTCTAACTTTCCTACTTATTTAAGAATTTCTGAAACCAATTTAAATCAGTAATATCTGTCATTTTACAAAAGAAGTTTTTTCATTTGTTGTAATAGTGGCAGAGAAATTCTACTTACAAAGTTCCAGGATTCAGCCCAGGGCTCTGGAATCTGGTATTTGACGTGGGCTTGCTTCCAAGCCAGGTTCTTACTGTCTTTACAGGAAAGTGGTAAAACAGTGCTGCATGCTCTTCACTGAGGTAACAAGTGGAGGTAGAAATTAACTGCTTTCATAAAGTTTCTGCAGTCCAAGTTCAAGTATACTTTTAAGTTGAAAGTATTAAACTTCCTACAAAAACTATTAATACAGTCTTTCTTGTAGATACTGTCATCCTGATTATATAGTTTTTTGTTAATTTCTACTGGATATTAGAAAAGTCTTCAGTTATCTTTTCAAGGCCCTTTCATCTCAAAATGGATTGTTTTATGGGTCAACAGGTTAAAATTGAATATATGTGCTTGGGTTTATGTTTGTTTGCAGTTTGAGGCTGAAATCAGAAAAGGTGGTTGCTGACATCTGTATATTGCACGCGAACTATGTGCGATGTGAGCGCTACATCTGAGCATCCAGTGAGAAGATCAGAATGGCTCAAACATTGCCATTGAGAAGCACTGCAGAGCAGGATGGTACGGTACTCCTGATCCTCTGTTTTGCCCTTTTTCTATAATTTTCTAAATGAAATTATGAGTCTCATGCATTGATGTAAGAGTTATAGCCTACTTCTTGCATAATCTCTGCTTCCAACCAAGTCATTAACTTCTCAGAAACATAACCCTGAAGCATCCTCTGTTTTAGCACAGAGTCAATTTTCCCTTCCCTCAGCAAAGCGTGGCCCCTAGTGCTGTCCCAGACCACACTGCAGGAGACTTAGAGCACACTCCAGCTCTCTTAAAGAGGACAGATTGTGTCTTAAGCATCCCTGCATTTAAGTCTTGGCTATGTGTTCTCACTTCTTCAAACGTCACTTAGAAGAAAACCCAGGACCAGGGGCAGAGCAGGAATCCTAAGCCCTCTACAGGGCTAAACTCACTTTTTTGGCTAAACTTGAGCCAAAAAAGAGAAAGAGATTTTTCTATTCTTCTCACAGCGTGGTCATAGGCAGCTCTGCTGTCCTGGTCCTCTCCATTACATTTGGGCTGTCCACGTATTCTTCCTGGGCCTGACTCAAAGCCGAGGGTGGTTAGAAAGGATACTCAGTGCCTTCGTCACGGCTGGGAACAAGCCCATCGTGAGCAATCTACTCTGCATTTGTGCAAGAGCACCTAGCATTTATGTTCTCACTGAAGCTACAGCCTGTGCAATAGTTATGTGTCATATGCCTGTCACTGTGCTTTTCTTTCCAGTAGAGCTGCACGCTGCAAAAAAAAGCTAATTAGTTCTCGAGTGACAGTTTGGTGATATTTTTGTAAAATTCTCCGATAAATTCACCTAGGTCTTGGTTATTTTCTCACAGATAATTGCTGAAGTTATATGCCTTTATCAATTGCCAAATACAGCCAGAGCAACGATCAATCTCATCAGAGCACAAATCACTGACAGCAAATCTGAGTGCCTGCCAATATTCTGCAGTCATGTTTCTAGCTGCTACATTTCATGTGCTAAGTCTTATATTTAATGACTATAGCCAGGCTTCTTGGATAATTGCAGACAAATTAAAAAAAAATTAAACATGCTGTCTTTTTCAAGTGCCTGAATTGAAGACAGCTCTGGGCTAGCATCTTCCCCCCACAACAACTTTCACTCTTGAAAGTCTCTCTTGCCTTTTTTTCTCGTTTGATGTCGTAAATCAGACACCCAAGAGACACAGGGGAACTAGGACAGGCTTTTCAAATGCAACAAACAGAGCAAATGGAGCCGGGTAGCCCAATGGCAGTTCTCAGTGTCCCAAAGATTAGAGAGCAACACTTTTCTGAACTCACACAGAGAGGAGGGGAAGGAAGAAAAAAAAAAGAAAAAAAATTAAATATCTATCTGTAATTCCTTTTACTTCTGCTAAAGGCATTGCCATGGGAACTCCCTGCAGAGAAGAAGGGGCACTAGACCTGACAGTTTCTGGGAGCTGGTTCAGGCACAGCTGTTTGGGCGAACTTGTCTTGGTTCTTGGAATATTCGTAGGATGAATTAAAATATAAGAAATGTTTTATTTACTTTTACTTCCAAAGAAAAACTCCTTAAAGCCATAAGCTGTCAGCTTTGCCTGCCATGATTATCTGCCTGCCACTATTATCTTCACTTGTTATTACTAGGTCAGCGTCTCTGGAAGAAAAATGGAGTGGAAAAATCATCGAAGGACAGACAGTAATTGAAAGCTTTTATGCTGCTTCTCATTCTATACACACCAAATCTGATTTCTGGACAGTAGATATTGGTATTCCTGAGAACTGGCACATGGTCCTGCTATGGCAGTTGTTAGATTGCCTGACAGATGATTTGACACTGTATTTTTTATACAATACAACCTGTCAGAAATGAACCTGTACATAGTTTCTGAGTAATAAGGGGAAAAAGCTTACCATTGCTCCTAGGGATATTCTGCAGTGGTACATCAGCCCTGAATACAATCCAGTCAAAAACACAAGCAGCGATAGAGTTATTTGTTGTTCAAAAAACATTCTTACCTTGCTATGTGAATTAAAGTGCAAGCAGAAGACTTGAAATTATTAATTCATAAGATCAATGGGAGATGGAGCCTCTAACCATTAATACCGAATACTGTATTAGCCCAGTCAGGCTTCAAAGTAAATTAAATATGTAATGTGAAAATTGCTTTGGCGAAAACTAGTAAGAAAGCATGACACTGAATGTGATAACTGGAATCAGCTGTAGTCTGGAGATTAGGCTACCTAAGCACATTCTAAGGAAAAAAAGGTTCTGGTAATTTTATAAAAGACCTAATGTTATCCTTACAAAGAAAAGAAGCCTGTTCATTTACAAATCTAACCTGACTCTTCCTGTGCTCCTTCAGATTCATTTGAGAAATACAGAATTGCTTCAGAGAAGGAGAAAAGTTTTCATCAGGGACTGTTTAACTTGGTGGCTTTTCAATGCTAACAGCTAATACGGCCTAATAAAAGGGGTTTTTTAATCTTTGTGTCTTCAATTAGTACATTGCTGTTAATGATCTGGTGGTAGATTTTGAAGTTTTATCCTTTTGCAGAGGATGGTCTGTAATATTTGAGTTCTAAAACTTCAAAGCATCTTGAAAGGATCTCAGAGTGAATTATAAATACAGATCTCACTTTTTCCCATCAGCTGCTATATGAAGTGATATCCTGGCATAGATACTTTTATTCCAGAAGACAAAAAGGAAAAATTAAAATAAAAGTTATATTATGAAAAGAAATTTCAGAGTGTCTACAGATTCCATTTTTACCTCTGTGATGCTCACACATCCCACGGGAGGTGAAGTAATTTCCTAGTGGGAAGAAATTATTCTGCCATGGTGTTTGTCAGATTTACTTAGCTCAAGGTTTATTAGCAGTAATTGTCGTACTAGAAATCACTACTATGGAAGTATTCAATCTACTTCCTGTCTATAAGGGATGTATTATGCTGCTGCTTAATTAATTTGGTACCTTTCCCTAACCCCAAATTAAAATAGGAGCTCAAGCATGAAAAAAAATCATGTGAGGAGCAGTTAATGTATGCACTTGACTCCAGATTCTCAACCCCATATTTCCATATCCCATAAGTGAATGCAGAGTTTATTTCTCAGATATATACAACTTATTAGAAGTTTTAAAAGGAAATGTCTACATTTCTGCTGTGGTACAGACTTTGAACTTAAGATTTCTCAACCCTCCTGAGCATTTCTAGGTTTATTTTTTTAAATAATCTTTTTTTTTTAATATCAACTACCAATGTTCAAGTAGGAAAAAAAAACAAGGAGAAACCGCATTTCATATTGGCACGTATTTTTAAATGTCTTATGACTGCCAAATCAAGATGACTAGAACAACACTTGGGATGACTTTGATTTGTTAGACCTATACCAAACTTGCTTTAAACCTAAAAGGAATTCTTTGTATTTAGTATTATTACTATAAAACAGCTAGCAAATGAAAACCAAAAAAGATAAAAAGGAAAAAAGGAAAGCCTACCACATTCAGCATTAATAGATTAATATTCTGATACTTAGACGGATTTACCAATTTCAAAGTTGTGTTATGGTCACATCATAACTCCACAAATACAGTGGTCACCATGTAAAGACCAACATTTGGCAACAAACCAAACCTTAAATTTTATCACAGGTATGGCAAATTTCGCTCATAAAATGTCGGTTGCATGTCGTATTCTACTGGAGTGCAACTGTGAGCTTATGACATTACTTAATTATTATCATCAACTATCTGTCCATATTATTTCCCAATTAAATTATATTCTTTGATTTTCTGAGAGCTTAATAGATCTGAACAAAAAGATAGATAACCAGCCGCATGCTTTTTATTTTCAGTCCAGAACCAGACATTGCCTGCTCCATGTTCTAAAATGATCTAATGTTCGCATATGTACTTTTATTATTCACCCCTACACTGGGACAGAGCTTCCTGAGAGTAGTACTTATTGAATCTACATGAAGGAATTGATGCAGGCTACAATCAAAAAAATAGAACAAATCAAATCCACCTGTAAAAATCTCAACAACTACCATTTTGAATTCATCTTAAATAAAAAAATCTGTATAGGAAACACAGTGTTTCATTCTACATGTAGCAATGGTTGTTTCTCAGTATTTCACAGAAGCAGCCGGAAAAGAGTTAAATAACCTTCCATAGAAAGCTGCAATATTTAGGGAAATTGCCTTAAGGTCACCTGTGAGATGAATACAAAAAAAGAATAAATGGAGCTGCTTCTAAAGAAAGGAGAACACCTTTGAATTATTAAAGGGAGAGGTCTGACTCATCTGTCTTTTGTCATTACACTAAGTCAGATGAACGTTTACCTCACCCAAACCTCCAGCATCAGATAGAGCTTTTAAGAGTGGAAGTTATTTATTATGAGAAAGTATCTTTAAAGTTTTTTGGCTAAAGAACAGTGTTACACTGAGCAGACACTGAAAGATTTTCTCTTCGCTGGAGGAATGAACTTGACCATCTAATACTCTGCTTTCATTCCTAATGTCTCCCTCCACTGTTATTCTTACATTACCTCACACATAATTGACAACAACCTTAGAATTACTAACTACACGATTGTTGCCTCTTCAGTGCTGATATTTTTCCCCTAATGAAGTTCTGACACTTACAATTTACCACTAGTTGTAAGAAATATTTTTTTTCCATGGCTAACATTAGAGACAAATGTTTAACCACAAGCTTTAAACTATCACAGGCATAAAAAGGAAAGAAAGCTTTGGAAAATGGTTTAACTATATATAACCTCCAAAAGATTAAGACATCTCAGGTTAAACATATACCCACAAAATATATGAAGTAGAGAAAACAAAAGCAATGCCCAAGTCTCAATTACATGAGTTTTCTCTTATTAATGCTACTGTAACTTCCCTGATTCAGGAGTTTTGCATGTACACCAGCCCCCAGAGTGATCGTTATTGCAGATATAAAGTGGGTGCTGTTATAGACAATGAAAAGGCATAGAAAAATAAAATATTTTACACATAAATATAAATGAATGTAATAGCCTTCAGTTATAAGATCACTATTTTTTTTTCAGTTCCATCTATAACAATGAAAGCCCTTTTCACAAAATGCAAGCTTTTTTATTTGGAGTGGTCTACTTTTTTATGTCATTAAAACTGAGAGTGAATTTTATTAAACGCAGTTTTCCTCCATTAATCATAACACACAAATTCATATTTGAATCCTCTTCATTTAAGTTTCCTGAATCAACAATCAAGAATTTCATAATTTGCAAGCCAGGCTTTTCTGGTCTGGAAAATAAGCCTGTCACAAGTGAGATGATACACAATTCATGACAGATTATTTCATCAATTCAGTCAGGCTCTGTAAAATATTCCGTTCGATGACCAAGCACCAGATTTTAATACACAAAGAGGCTATAATTGGTTCTGAATTTCTGAACCAAGCATTGGTTCTGTTTAGTTTAAAGACCTGTCTTAATGTGTGCTGCTGAATTGTTCTCACATAAATGGTGCCAGTAAAACAGCAATCGATTTTAAAGTGCAATCAGAAATGCACTTTTTAGGTAAAAATCACAAGTTCACTTGCTAGGACTGACATGTCACAGTACTCTATAAAGAAAAATATTATTGAGCTTAGCAGAAAGGACTTTAGAAAAATAAAAAGAGGGAAAAAAGCAAAAGGAAGTGCAGTGACATCAGTATGGGGCTGACGCTTCATTCTGTATCCGTTTCTTGATGGGACTTGGATGGGCTTGCCCTTAGACATCAGAATTTGGGTGAAAAAGACAAAGTTGAGTCATGGGAAAAATATCAAGAAATAAGGTGGTGGTTGCTCAGCTTACACGTCCCTACACTTGCTACTGCAGTCCCTAATTCTAGAAGCTGTGTTTGTGTCAGGAACTTTTAAGCTTCCAGCAACAACAGGTAAGCACGGACCTGGCCTTTTTTATTTGGAAATTTCCACAGCCAAATCTAATCAAGCATAAATGCCAGGAGAAAACTGTTGTCCTTAAGCAAGCACTTTAGTAAGCTCATTTGATCTTGAGGTCGGATAGGTAAGTGAAGGTCAGGATGCAAAACAAGACGTGTGAGGAAGGATTTATTTTTGTAAGTTTTCTCAGGATCTACTAAGTGCTTTGTGGATATTTGTTCCTTTTTCTGTGTTGGGATCAGGTCTGATTCCAGAACGTTCTTGATCTCACAGGTCTATTCAGATTTATATTCAGGAAAAATGCACATTCAGTATGAATTATGTCCTAAACATCCCATCTTCCTGTTTATCTTCGCACATACCATGCTTTTGTTTCAAGAATGTTAATGTAAAAAGTCTTTCCATTCATAACTGCCGTTACCTGACGTACTGGATCTGGCTGGAATTAATGTCCTTCACAGCAGCCCATATGGTGCTGTGTTTCGGTTTTGTGGCTAAAACAGTGTTGATAACACACGAGTGTTTCAGTTGTTATTGAACAGTGCTTGCACAGCGCCAAGCTCTTTTCTTTCTCCCACTCTGCACCCCCAGCGAGTAGGCTGGGGGTGGGCAAGAGGTGGGCAGGGGACACAGCTAGGACGGAAATTGAGTAAAGGGCTATTCCATCCCACATGATGTCGTGCTCAGCAATAAAAGCTCAAGGAAAGTAGAGGAAGGGAGTACACTTGTGGTTATTGTTTCTTCCCAGGTAACTATTGCGAGTACTGAGGTCCTGCTTTCCGGCGTGTTTTTTGTTTTGCTTGAGTGCAGTTTTTTCTTCACCTGTTAAACTGCCCTTATCTTGATCCATGAATCTTCCTGCCTTCTTTCTGTTTTCTCCCCATGCCACAGCAGGAGTGAGCTCTCAGCCAGTTCTGGGCTCCCCACTGTCCAGGGACATGGAGGTACTGTAGAAAGTCCAACAAAGGGCCACTAAGATGGCTAAGGGACTGGAGCATCTCTCAGGTAAGGAAAGGCTGAAAGAGCTGGCACTGTTCAGCCTGGAGAAGACAAGGTTCAGGGGGAATCTTATCAACGTAAATACCTGAAGGAAAGGTGTAAAGCAGAGGGAGCCAGGCTCTTTTCAGCAGTGCCCTGTGCCAGAACAAGCAGCAGTGGGCACAAGCGGAAACACAGGAGGTTCCCTCTGAACATCAGTAAACACTTTTTAACTGTGGGGGTGACCGAGCACTGGCACAGGTTGCCCAGAGAGATTGTAAAGTCTCCCTCCTTGGAGATATTCAAAAGCCATCTGGACACGGTCCTGGGCAACTGGTGGTAGGTGATCCTGCTTGAGCAGGGGGTTTGAACCAGATGATGTTCAAAGGTCTCCTCCAACCTAAACCAGCCTGTGATTCTGTGAGCAGCTGTGTTGGTGTTTGGCTGGTGGCTGGATCAACCCACCACACCTGATTTGAATTACTAAAAGCACACAGAGCCTATAGGAATCAATGAGGGCTAAAAGAACCTATACATCACCATGAGTTTCCGAGAAAATTCTGATGTCATAGGACATGAGTCTTTATGAAGAAAGACAGGAGAAAGGACCCTTTCCTTAGCTGCTCAGCTAACGTTACTTGCATACTTGGATTCCTATTAACTGCCATATTTTTTGTTACAATGACATATCCAGTTTCACTCTGGGATATGGTTTATCGTGGGATATGATTTTCTTTTTCTGTTCAGTTGTGTGTATCTTGCCTAACCAGTTCCCTGCTGTAAGTCGATTTTCAGGTCTCATCCCCTGCTTACGATTCACAGTTCAGTCTCATGAAATTACTTACTCCAACTAAAATATTTAGGCTTCTTACTGGCTATCTGGATGAAATTTAGTATCTTGTGACATATGAGATCTAACTAGATCTCTGTCCCCTTCCAGCTTTAAGCTCTAAGAAATAATTTTCATCAAAATCTCAAGAGGAATACTGGAGAATTATCTTCAATATTTAAAAATTATATTATAGAGATTTAGAATCAATTAGGATCAGCTGTTTTGTGTATGGCTAATGAACAGGTATTGTCACAGATATGAGACATTACTGACATACTGTTATTGCTCTAGTCTTTTGGAAACAGAATGGAGAGAGACTGAGGAGATGGAAATGTAGTCTCTAGCTTTTTTGTAGAAAATTGTTGTACTTCACATCAGAAATATCCATTTCCTTACTTTACTTAGTTCTCTTTGTTGCAATTGCCCAGTTTCCTGAATTTCCTGCCTCCTTGCTCTTATGTGCAGTAAGTTGGATTGGGAAAACCTGTCTCTTCCACTGGGAAATCAGCAGTGGTAAATTAACCACTATTTGGCAACCCTCCACAGATGGTGCCAGCAGAATTTCAGCCTAAGTCAGTAAGAACAAAGCAATTTAAAAACATTAAAAATGCATTGACAGCAAATGAATAAAAGCAGTCACTCAAGTACAAGCCAGAATTGTTAAAAAGCTTTTGGCAATATCAGTTTTTTTCTTTTCTGTGAAATATCCTATTTTGCACAGAGAACTTTGTAGGTAAAGAAAGGCACAGTAGTGTATTCTCTATTCGAGGTATTTCTTGGGAAAGAGAAGAGTAATATTTTTTTCTGATAAAAACTGGAATCAAAATAAACATTAAAACCTACTGAATACATTACTAATTTTTGTTTTATATATGATGATTTCAGATATCATCTATCATTTAACTGTCTACTGAAAGCTGTTGTCTCACACACACAAACACATGAATTTCACCTGCATTTGCAAAGCCATCCATTATACATGAACATCTACACTATGACTGCTATTGAGGAAGGAATTAGCGTGTTTCTAAAGTAAGGCAGTTCTATAAATATTTGTCCTGAACTGGGACCTCATTACAGTATTTACTATGGGAGTGTGAACCACTGCCCATTGGTTCCTTTAGGAATGCATTTACTGCTGGTCTTAAAAAGTCCTATTTTTTTAGATTAGTATTACTCTACTGTGGATTTTTGGCAATCCGCATCTTTTTGAAATGATAGACTTCCATCAGCTAAAAGTATGTAAAATATATGAATATGTACAAACCAGAAAAATGATCTAATATCCATAATAGACATAATGGACTAAGATTTGATAAATCATTTCTAAATAAATTTAGCTTACTTGACAACATAGGTGATTTCAGTGTTTCCAAGTGCAATAATTTTTTAAATGGTTGCTGGCAGATAATTTATTAAGATGTTTATTCAGTATTTAAAATTTCCATATTTAGCTGGATCATCTGCTATCTTTGATTTGACACATAGAGTGAATAAGTAACGGGATAAAATTGCTCATCTCTGATCCCATGAGAATTGTGTCAATTCCTGGTGAGATACGTGAATTTTCTAATTCATAATTGTATGTTCTTAATGTTACCTAAGAACAACCTGATAGTTGCATTGCAAGCTAGAATATTCTGTGTGAATAAATCAGAAAAAGATCAGAGATCTTAGATGTGGAAGGATGGAGGGGAATAGTCCACAATCAGTAAATCCTGATCTCCCACGCCACTGAATGTGCCATGTCATAATTTTCGTTATCTGAAATACATGCAGTTCAACCTGGAGCCCATGTTTTTGTTTTCTTCACAGGGTCTATCTTCACTCAAGCCTTGAAATTCCTCTTCTGTAAGACCAGACAGCCATGGGCACAGGGCTCCTTGAAAAGGATCTTTGCGCTCACAGCAGACGAGCATTAATGCTGCCAACGGGAACCTGCCAGCGAGACCTCTGAGCTTCTTGACACTATCCCACAACTGAGCTTTTGTAATACGGAGGTCTCATTCTGAGTATTTCTCTTTTCAGACCTGTGAGACCAGACCCCAGCAGGCATATTTTATGCCATCGTTTTTAAAAACAGGTTGCTTTTTGGGACCCACTATTCCTTATTAATAAATCATTTCAGAACCTCACTGCTCTGATAGTTGGAAACCTTATAACTTACAGCTACCGTGTCCCACAGTCCTTTTTTGTTCTTGTATTCTTCTGCCAATGTTATTTTTTAATGTACTCTTTCTAAAGTTGGTTCCTGATATGTTAGTTGAAGAAGGTGCTCATACGCTTACTCGGCCTTTATTTTACCAAGCTAAACCAATTGGGTCTTTTTATTTTTGTCTCTCCCTTCCACGGAGAACCATTCTAGTTTTTTTTAGCACCAGTCCCTTATGAGCTCCATCTTTCCTTAACTGACATGACCAGTTTTTCATATGGTCTTCTCAATAAGCTCTCTCCATTGCTTTATAAGATAGCTTACCATTGTATGATATGCCACAGAAAATGCTACACTGTCAAAATGAGAGGAAATACCTCGTCTGCTCTGTCCTCCAGACACTTCTGCCTTTTTCACAGCCCTTTCATACCAATAGGTCATAGTCCCACTGACAAATTAGTTACAGTCATCTTGTAATGTTCCTCTGACATTTTCTGCTGGCTAGCCACTACTTTACAGCAGAAATTCATATCAGTCATTGAATGTATGACCTTTTAATTGTGGTACTCCATTTGTATAATTCTAGCCTACAAGACATTCAATTTTTCCTGTAGAATATTTTCATCTTCTTTTGTACCAGCTGTACTGTTAATATTAGACTTTAAGAACAGTTTGGAGCCCTTTTACACATTTTTTATCTTAACCCTTCATGCAGTTTCCACCAGCATTGAGCAGGATCGCCATTCATCCCTAGCTTTAAGGAGTATCCTGTATTTCATGGATTTGTTGAATTAATTGTGGAAAAGCTATATCAAATAGTCAAACCTAGCACCACCAAATAATGTAAAAGTGAACCAAACTTTTTTTGGTATAGAATTTAGTTTAAAGGACCTTCATCTTTTAGTGAAAACTAACTGCAGATCTCAAGATAAAATCTCTTTCTGTTTTTCTAAAACTCTGTTACGTTGCACGTCTAAATTAAAGCTGTGACTTCATGTCTGAGACTTTGTAAGTTACAAAAATTACCAGAGACTTTTTTCTTACACTTATAACTTGGGTAAAAAAAAAGCATGTAAAAAATCAGTTATAGACAACTTATCTAAATCGTGATTCTATGATTCTAAGTATACATTACAGGAAGATGAGATTTATTTTTTTCCCCCAGCTAATTAACCAGCTCATTTAGGGAATATTACTGTAAGTTGAGTAACAAGAATATTTAAATCCCATTTCCTCATGGGAACAACAGTGTTTCCATTTCACAGGAGAGATTTTATTCAGTTCATCCCAAATACATGGAAACAATGAGACGTGCCCTAAATGACCATTGCATCCCCGCAGGCTGTATATGTCCATATCTTGCAGGTTATCTCCAAATGTCACAGCTTGAAAGGTCGTCTTTTCAAACTGTTAGCAATTTTTTTGCCATTAGTCTAGGACTCCTTAGTGGACAATTCCCTTTCTGCAAGGTGCAAATCCTTCCAGGGGGACAGAGAGAAAGAAACTGCCCAGGCCAGAGCACTGCTTATGTTTTTTTAACAAGGTGCAAAGATTGTTTATGGTACAGTCTTAGAATTAGAACGCAAGCTGGTTTTGTATAAGCTAATCTTTTTTGATATAGTGAATCAATTGAAAGGTAAATTGAAACACCAGTGAAGTATTTGTTCATAAATTTAGCTTTGACATAAAAACACAAAAGCACAGGTATGGAAAATTGAAAGGGACTATATTCAGAAATACACGTGAGCTCTCAAGCTCTTACAATCACACTTTCATTCAGTGAAAAAAATTATTACTTTAGCCTAATTCATCCACTTTCTCGACAAAAAATGTTGAATTGTAGATAGCCACGTCATTACTGAGGGATTGAAACTTGAGAACAGAATTGATATGAACTGTTTGTGTGAGGAGTAACACATGACATGGATTTGGACAAGAATATGGATGCTTCAGGAATCCTGTCGTTCCTGCTTCAAATCTTAGGTTTTTTAGGAGCTTTAAACTGTGAATTTGTTATGTCTATCCATATCAAAAAAGGAACTGTGAAAATAACATTTTCTTTGTGTAAAAAAAGCAGGGCAGGTTGTAGAAACCTGTGAGATATTATACGTGCTATTTTTTAATAGCATCAGATTAATTTAACTTACATATACTGTTTTATTAAATGAGTTAAGAACAAGAATTATTAAAACATATTAGAACTGATTTACTTGCTTAAATACATTAAAACTTATGAAGATCAAATGGTGCATATGAAGGCAGTATAAGCATACCTCTAAGAAAAAATCAGAATACTCTAAGGAAAATTATTTTTCCTTAAAACATCTTTTGTAATAAAAATCTCTGAAATTTTTATGTGAATGTCCCTTATGTTTATGTAGGAAAGTTAGCTACCATGTATCCTTGCCTCCAAGGAAATTAAGAGCTATTTTGCTAGCAGCTTTACAAGGGGGTGAGCATTTCCTCCTAATTTTCTGTGCAGTCTGGCTTTTGGTAATATGTCTAAAACCAAATTCCAGTAACGAGAAAATGAAACTTTTTTTTTGGCATATTTGCTTAATAGGGTGTCTTGGTTTTGGCTGGGATAGAGTTAATTTTCTTCCTAGTAGCTAGCATAGTGCTGTGTTTTGGATTTAGGATGAGAATGATGTTGATCACACACTGAGGGTTTAGTTGTTGTTAAGTAGTGCTTTATAGCCAAGGACTTTTCAGCTTACCATGCTCTGCCAGGTACACAAGAAGCTGGGAGGGGGCACAGCCAGGACAGCTGACCCAAACTGGCCAGAGGGATATTCCATACCATATGACGTCATGCTCAGTATATAAACTAGGGGAAAGCTGGCTGGGAGGGCCACTGCTCGGGAACTGGTTGGGCATCGGTCAGTGGGTGGTAAGCAATTGCATCGTGCATCACTTGTTTTGTATATTCTTTTATCATTATTCTTATTTTTATTATTATTACTATTTTATTTTATTTCAATTATTAAACTGTTCTTATCTCAACCCACAAGGCTTTTTTTCACTTTTACTCTTCCGATTCTCTTCCCCATTCCACCGGAGTCGGGGGGAGAGACCGAGCGGCTGTGTGGTGCTTAGTTGTCGGCTGGGGTTAAACCACGACATAGGCTCTACATTTTCTATTTCTGAAAATGTTTGTACATCTCTCCTATAACTTTCTATAATCACATGCATTGGCCTCCATCTCAGCATGTCTGAAAACCTGATGAAGGCTAGATTAAGTTGTAAACTATCTGAATGAACGTTTATTTTTTGCAGATGCTTTTTGAGGGGAAGCACTGGGCAATTTGAGTGGTTTCATCTGGTTAACATTTATGGCTCTGCCTTCCTTCTGGGTTTGTACAGGAACACCGTGGGTACTGTTAGAAATTAATAAGTTGTTCTAATAAACAGCCACCTGATATATAAAGGAAACTTTCAGACCTTAAAAATGTGTCAAGTGAGACTATCAGTTCTTCAAGTGCTATTTGTTGGCGTGAAATCACCAGAGCACAAAACTATTCCGATCTAATTGCAAAGTGCATTTCGAGTGAGTTCTTTTACCTTTGATTAGTCTCAGACAAGAAGAAGTTCCACCATTATTGGAAATGATAAAATTAAAAGCTTCTCCAATATAATTAAGAGTCCTCATGCCTAGATTGAATGAAATTTATTTCCTAGTGAAAGCACTCAAATCTAGAAAGTGAAAGGGTAAAGGGAAAAGAAAATTAAATTAAAATAACCCCACCCTTCACAGGGTTCTTTTTTCCTTTACTCTGATTCCTAGTAAGGCATTACAAAGTTGCTAAGGTCTTCAAAAGGAACATGAAATCAGCTATTGGCTATTAGGTCTTTTTCCCCCCTTTTTAACAGAAAATGTATAAAATCTGCAATGCTTCAAGTAAGACAATAAAAATAATTAAGAGAATAGTGATTGTCATCTATACTATTGCATCACCAGCTATAGTATTTGTGTATTTTCTTTTAAAAGAGATGTCTAATGGCTAGCACAGTGAATGCATTTGGGATCATATCAAAGTCTGATCTTGTGACCTCTGAGTATATGGAATTCCTTTAATTATTTCTTATGGTAATCAGAATATTCCCTTATCTTCCTCTAATGAAAAGAAAGCCAGTGTTGTAGGACACTGTCTTCTCCTCCCTCTCTCTTAAAATTCTTCTGCTAGTAAAGCTAAAAATCAAAACCATCAATACACTCAGTGCAATTTCTCTCTCTCAGGCTAGCAAATCCTTGTAGTTTTAATCCTAATTCTTCACCCAGAACATTTTGCCCATTGTCCTCATATTTTGACATGAATATATTTTGCATTCTGTCCAAGATTAGTCAAGATCTTCGTACAGTGTTTCAACACAATAAGTGAAAAGAGGCTACATCAGGCCAGTATGTTTTCTTTTACTACATTTTTGCCAGAATCTCCTTTTTTTTGTTCAAAGATGGTCGAAACCGATTTTTTTCTAAAGTGTTATGGTCCTTGCAAAGTAAAATCTTCAAGAACACACTCTGAAATGGGAGAAAATATTACCAAAATATAATAGATGTGCACAGTAGTTATAACATCTTTCTCCTCCCTTTTCTTCACTTTCCACCTTCTCAGTAGAGCACAAATTATATATGCTTTTTCCTTCGTTATGGAAATTTGCACTTCAAAAATATTTCTGCTTTTTATGAATGTTGCTGTCTTCAGTTATTATTTGTTGAAATAAAAGAGAGGTTTCATCCCTTCTCGTGTATTATGGAGTGATCTAAAATATTGTAGATTTTCAGAATCAAATGTTTTCCTTATTAATATCTTTTCCCTTCTAAGATATACATGGAAGACCTACAGGTTTTATCGAGTATTGTGTATAGTTATGCATGGGGTAGATTTATGTCAACAGTGATATAAGTGTTCTGGGTTTTGATCCTTCTCATTTTTTTATCTTCAATTAAATTTATAGCATCAGTTGACCATTTTTAGCTTCAGTTAAATGTTATAATGAACTTGTGGGTGTAAATGTCTCTAGCATTGCAGGCGAGTTCTGCAAAGGATCTCACCCTTTTTTATGTATTGGTAAGTGTGCTTACCAGGGTGCTTATAAGTCATTCAAGCCATTTTGATTCAGTCGGGGACTGAAATTCAAAAGAGAAATCCAAGAAAACTCAGCGAGAGCTGGTGCATCATATGTGCTCCTGTGTCACCACAGGGCCAGGGATGCAGAGTGTCCCTTCCCTGCCCTCGCAGCTCAGATTGCCCCAGCCCCTGGAGGTGACAGGAGGAGTTTAAATCACCCAGGTTAAATGCTGAAAGCGCGAGAGTGCACATTCTCCTCAGGGTGAGCAAGCTCTGACTCCCCAAAACTGAAGTAATTTGTTTCTCATCACTCTGAGTCATGGTCTTGAAAGGGTTGTGATGGATTCTTGCGCACACCTAAGCTCAGAAAAGCAGAGCATTTTCATTCCCGCTTCCAACATATGTCAAAAGCATTATACACTCTCTTCAACTGCTTTTATGTTAGCAAAAATGCTTACCTGTTATTTTCTTCACTAGTGGCAGAGTGCAGTGAATGGAAACTTTCAACCCATATGATTTTTTTTTTCAAAATAAAAATTATGAATATCCAAGAATAAGGTTTACTATAAAATATTTATGAGTTGAAGTCATATCTATAGGTTCATACCATTTGCTACAAAAGAGTTTCTTTTTTTCTGTTTCACCAAAGCTTTGTAAAGAAAACAATGTTCTTTTTTTTCTCTCTTCTACGGTAACATTTTATTACAAACTGAGTAGGAAACAAAAATGAGACAAGCAGACAAAACAATTAGAAAGAAAACAGTTTGAGGTCCCTCTGTTCACAGAAACAAACTGTCTGTTGCTAATCCAAATTACCTAAATTTCGCAAAATTCATACCACAAGTTATTATCTATCATATCCTGGAAGGAATATTAATTTACCCGGATTTATGTTCCATTATCTGAAAAATTATCTGCAGTATTTTTTTAAACTAAAGCTGCTCATTTTGTATACCAAACAGAGAATACAAACAGCAACGGTTTTATAAATGTGCAATGCAAATACCTTTTAAAATAATGTTTTGGATTATTAGCCTTCAGCTATCTCATTGTGCAATGCGATCTGGTATACACTTATCTTTTACATTTAAGTATATTCACATTCTTCCTTCCGTTATGATAGAACGACTTGGGTTATATTCCCAAGTGGAGCTATAAAGTAGTTGCAGAATGAATAATTTCAAGGGGTGACCTGTTAAAAACATACAAAGACATAGCCTAGTTGAGTATTGCATCGTTAGTTCAATTATTTATTTTTGTCTTTAGCTGTAGAAGGATGTCATGTATGTGCTTAATATACCAGGAGTATATTAGAATATTATAAACATTAAAATTAATATTAAAATATGAAAATATTTATATTTTTAAATATTGAATGTTTCATTTTTACCAGTAGAAAACTATTCTTTATCAACCTTTATCTTCAAATCTGGGTTGAGTCAATCAGTCTATTTACTCTCCTGAAACAGAAAATCAACTAGGCCAAGATTTGTTCTTCTAAATTGAAGCTGATATTAGATCTTCTTAATTGAGTTCCATTTCTAAAAAAATGTTTGGTGTTCAACATTAAGGAGAAGATTGAAGTGTTTGTTTTATTAAATTTTTTCTTCTAAATAATTTGGCATTCACATCCTTTTCTCTTTTGACTGATACCAAAACTAAAGTGAACAAACTTCATATATAACTACTGAAGTTATACATGACTTATTTTTTGTGAAAAAATTTGAACCTCTCCAATGGATAGGGCATATATGTATATTTTAAGACACATTCAACCATTTCAGTCCAGCATAGTCAATTTTCTCTATTTACACTATGCTCAGAGCAATTTCTAAAATATACGTGCATTTTTTTCAAAATAATGCAGCACTGAGTAGGGAGTTATATTCCATTTATTTTGTAATTTTCTTTTCTGTGTTTTCCACTGGGAAAATAGGGCACACACACACACACACAACCTCCAAAAGAAAAAAACAAGTGAAGATGTGAAGTTCGCTCATTAAATGGATTTTTCACTGGAAACTGAAGAAATTCTGGATCCAGCTTTATCTTTCTATGTGTATGCGATGTCTATTCTTAATCTACCACCTGCATGCCACTCTATCTATGGATGAGATGGACTTGTTTCTCCTCTGGTCTGAGGTTCTTCCAAGACAAATTATCTCCATTGGCTTCTGAGCTGGGTCTTCTACAGAGGTCATTCAAAGCAGAGCCTATAGGTCAAGAGAATTTTATTTACTAAAAACATCCTTAGGGCTTTTTATGGTATTGCTCCTCAGAGCAGTTTGGTTGGAGATATACTGTCCCAAATATGCAAGAAGATGCAGAGTGTATGGTTTAATTAGACTACAGCTTCACTAGCATAATTCCCTGAGGAACTATCAACAATAATTCAGCCAGATGTCATCTTTCCCTAATTATTTTTACATGACTTGGGGTTCCTGTCAGTCTTCAATTGTTTCTTTAGTTGGTTCGCACTTCTCTGTAGGAACTCTCTGTTCCTCTCTTCTTTATAATACTGTTCATAAGAGTGAAATGAGAGGAAATTGTATTATTTAGGTTTTTTTGACAGTATTAAGATATGTTTTTCTTTTTCATGAGGCTGCTTGCCTCACTGGTGTGAGATGTTTGTAACATATCCTCCCTAGCTGTCTAACTCAAGCCTGATTTGCAGGAACAAAAATATAGCCAAAATCCAAAGCCCTCCTCCTTCCCTCCCTGGCCCACATTATCATGCCAGTTAGATGAGAAAGCAGAAATTATTTCTTAGACTAAATGGCAATCCATGAACTGTTTCCAAATGACTCCCAGAACAGACTCTTGCGCTTTACCTACCACTTGGAAGATAGGAGCTGACTGGGAGAGCGGCCTTTACCTAGGTGAACAGCCATGTGAGCTTGTACCTGGAATTATTGTACCTGAGTCCCAGCAGCCTACTTAGGATCTCAGGTCGTGTCTTTGTTACTCCTGTCATTCTGTCACATGCCATGAAAAGACCCTCTACCCTTTTTACCACTGGTCCAAACCAAGGAACTACACTTACATTGGCTTTTCCTACTTGCATCCTGATGTAAAAAATGATAAATCTGTGGCAATAATCTGTATTTCAATGATTTTTTCAAGATGACCGTAACAACGTCTTCCAGTAGCCAAGGTTTTCATAAGAATTTCTTTTTCCCCTGTATTCCCCTCATTTCTCTTGTACAAGTCTGATTTTTCATCTCTTTCTTAACACTAAACTTCCCTGAGTTTGAGCCTGGAATGGTTATTTAAGCAATACTGGCTATTCAGGCTACACTGGTTGTTTGATCAAGGACCATACTTGAAAGCAGGCATTTTAAATTCACCAGACTCATCAAAGCTCTTCTATAGGGTCAGCCCTGAGAAGCTTCCCATCCTCCCACTGTGGTCCGGAGAAACTGTGCTGACCTCTGTAGGTGCGACGAAACCCACAACTACAATTAAGCTCAAGACTCATTCATCCACTTTACAAGGGTGTTGTAAGGATTAATTAGTTAGTGTTTAGAAAGTGCTTCATAAAATTAAAGTACTAAACATTATTGTCACATTAAAGACAATCTGAAGCCCCTTTGACAGACTTACTGTACTATATGGGCTCTTTGTGCAGATAATTATGCATGATAAGATATTCATAATTATATTAGTAATTCAAGTTACTCAATCCACATCACAAAACACTCGTCAAATGTCCCATTTCTATTATGCATGTCTTCTATAAAGCTCCAGATGTTATGTGATCCGTTAAAGGTAAGATCTCCTTGCTTTGAGAACACTCAGTTTCAAACCAGTCTAATGCTTGAAAAATGTCTCACCATAGAATTGGGACCTTTTTATAAAAGTTTAGGTGTGGCTCTGTGAGTACCACCACCCATAATTTGTAAGATTCTTTACTAAGGAGAGGGAGTTACTTCCTTACAGTTGGTAAGTAGAGTTATTTTTACAGATATTCAGAGATACCAATAGATTAAGTTGAAAAGCATAAAAATACTGGCAGGACATGTTGAAGAAAGCTTTGCTCCTTTTTTTTTTTTTTTTTTCCTCTTTTCTTTCTGAGTGCTGTGTTTCTTTCTCTGTTCCATTTCCAGGTAGGGTTTTCTTTTATCCTTTAGGCTTTAAACAGTCAACTTTTCAAGACACAACACTGAAATTGTTTCAAGGGATCTGCAGATGAAGGAGAATGGAAGGATTCAAATGAGTTCCTACACAGAATGTAATTTTTTCTTCTGGTTTCTGTTTGCTGTATGTATTTATAATCTTTCAAATTTGGTAAATGTTGGCTTGAAATCAGCATCATTTTTTTAACCAATTTAACAATTTTGAATTATGTTTACAAAGTATCTGGGTAGTGAGATTTTTAAAAAATATCTGCTGTAGAAAAGCATAATGTCATAAGTTACCTTGAATTATTCATTCATTCAACCAGAAGGTAAATATTTTAGAATCTTTGCTCAGGAGTTAAAACTGTCATAGGGAGTACAATTCACACCGTGAACATCTTATTTTCTTCCTGTATTAAAAACCGTCTATTTATAATTACAATACTACATTGCTAGACTGCAGATCTTAAAACAGTATGTAATATGAAGTATATAATTATCTGACACTTTACAGAATGCAGACAGTGTATTTATTTGCATTCCTTTAGTTCCTACAACAATTCAAACCACTGCTGCAAGTATTGGAAGCCAACACTGTATGGGCTTACTCCCATAATTTCCAGCCTACAGACAATATTCCACATATTCCATCTACAATGCCCTGCACTGTGTTCTCCCAACTCTGTCTTCACTAACAACGTGAGACAAGAGACGTGTGTGTGCATGTGCGTCTGGGTGCCATCAGCACGGACTGTGTAAAACCAGAAATCAGATGGGAGGAAGGTGAGGGAAGGGGAAAGGCAAGGGCAAAGTCTCTTCATGTGAGGCACCCTTCCTTTATCACCTGTATTTTTAAGCTTTGGTCCCAGGGACAGTAATGATATGTCACGTAGAGAAAGATCATGTCTCAATTAACTAGAAGCTGTGAAAGTCATAGAACTTAAACATGACCTTCACTGGAAAGAAATTTGATTTAACACTGAATTCTTCATAAAAATTCTACCTTTTAATTATATAGTAATTCAAAGTAGAACAAAAAGGAGCCTTCCAATTTTTAGCATACCTGGTGTTTCCCTGAGACTGCAGCATACGGCAACATTATGCGGCGGGAGTCTCATATTCCTATCATCATTTTACCATAAACGCATCAAGGTTTACAATAACTGGAGCACTGAATTCATATCATGCAGGTGTAAATATGCCTTTTTGGCACCAGGAAGGCACATTTTTATCTTCAACTTACAGTTGTTTTAACTCTAGGCAGACAGAAGTCAACCAACAGCAGAACATGTTTTGGGAGCACACTTTGCTTATTCTTCATGAAAAATGACTTTCTGAGTTATAGTGACTAGGCAAAGGTTTTCTAAACCCTGTCACTGAGGTTTTTCCTTGAAAGATGTAGAAAGAAAAGGATTTTCTTCCTTTATCAATTTTAATACTGGATCCAAAATATTATAAAAAGAAGAATTCCAGTTACATCCATCTTATTCTGTTTTCTTTTGGATGTCAATGAGAGAGTCTTCCTAGAAGAAAGAATGAGTACATCATAGAAGATGGAGTGTGATCCTTGTATGAGCTTGAAGAAAAAGGAAATTCACATCTCTGCCACAATCTGAGTCAGAGTGAGGAATGGCTCTCAAACTGTATCAGCTGCACCATGGTTAAGGTGAGACAACAGGGGACAGTCTATCTCCAAGGCACCATGTCTTTGCTTTTAATTCCCTCTCCTGCTCCTGGTATCTAAAGCAAAAAAAATTATATGTGATATATAAATACATCTACATATATAACAAGGCTATCTTTTTACCACAGGCTGCTCTTGCATTTTCCATTGCTCATTTTCTTGGCCAGCAAAGCAGTATGGGAGTTGGGTAATTATTAATCTCTACCCAAAAAAAGAAATTGAAAAAGTTTTAATTGTGTATATGATGAGGTAGATTCTCTTTGGAACACTAGTGAGAAATGGCCTGTTTTCAAATCATCCAGGCTCTCAAGCAATTAACCCACTGGAATTAATCTCTCTGATATCTTGCTTTTCAGCTGACACCTTCTTTTTTTTTTTTTTTTTTAAAAAAGAGGGTGTTCTGTGGAAATCATATTTTAATGAGATACCTAATCACCATAAATAGGGGAGATACACCTTTGGAAAAAAAAAATCCAACCCAGAGAATAATGATAATATACATTGAATGGAAATGATACTAACCCAGGTTCTCATCCCAGATCCTGGAAGCTGCAGAAAAAATGACATTAGAGCTGCTCTTCTGAACACCTCTGGATTTTTCCAAATAATGAGATGTTGACAAAATTGACTTCAGCTTTTTACTTTAGAATACAAGATAAAATGTCCTATTAAAAATGTTGACTGGTGCCTATGATGCATTTCCCTTCCCTCAGCTTCTGTTCTTTTGAACTACTGTGCCCAAATATGACTGTTAAGAAGATATATTTTTCTCATCAGATCATTAACAGCAATGTAGAATAGCGCCTCTTTATTATTCCCAAAGATATATTTGCTGAACTTTTCACACTGTTAATTTGTAGTTCATAAAAATTGCTGTAAGAAGAATCAATGGTTTATTTGATCAACACTTCACAAAACAGTATTCACTCCCTCTCTTTCGTCACTTTATCAAGAAGATATTTTACACGTTCCTACAATAAGCATCAATTAACATACAGCATCGTTACCCTCTTAAAACCATGAACATAATTTATTTGGTAGTTTCTGTGAATGGGAGTAATAAAATCTACTGAACAAAAGTTTGAGTAATATCAGAAGATGCTTCATCAGCATTTTTCTGATTATCTACCATAACCTCTAGATGAATAGCCATGATTAGCATCTCTAATATCACTTTCTGTAGAAACAGTCCAGTTCTGTGTTAATATTAATGTGCTCACTGCTATTAACATGGAGAAAGATAAGATAAAATCTGTCAAGAAAATGTTACTCCTTATAATTTGTACAGGAGTGATTATTAAAAACCTGACAAATGTTTTACAGGGTGGTACTAAGGTACTACCAAGGACTGATGTATTCTCCTCCTGAAGTTCTGCACCTACAATTCTGCATTAGTTATAGTGATTAACCACTTTTTGTGTGCAGAAGGGATACTATACACATAAAAGCATTATTTGCTGTTACACTGTTACAAGACTAATCTATAC
The DNA here is from genome assembly GCF_964195595.1 of Calonectris borealis. NCBI lineage: Eukaryota > Metazoa > Chordata > Aves > Procellariiformes > Procellariidae > Calonectris > Calonectris borealis. The sequence continues at coordinate 28,264,937 of NC_134315.1, read as the reverse complement.
AAAATGAGTGAAATTCAAGAATAACTACCCTCTTTCAGGCAGCACTCTTGTATCTACAATTCTGGGAGTTGTGGGCTTCCCTGTGGGTCTCCGGTCAGCCACTTGCCAGACTACTACAGATTTTTTCAGATACCAAGTATCTAGGATGTCTTCTCAGGCGATTGTTATTTGTTTTACCACAGCTTTAGTATGGCAAGCTCAAAGCAAGAGCTAAGCTTTCTTCCTGACCTTCATTTTGAGGCCAGGTCTAAAAAGGGATACCAACATTCAGAGGTGTATAACATTTTCCAGAAAATTAGCAAATCTTATCCCATTTTCCCTATAGAAGGAATTGTCAGGGACTGTTGAGTAGTAGTACTGACAGCAGAGTACAACAGTGGTTTAATGAGAAAATGCTGCAAAACTGTTCTCAAAGATGAGCACCACTCTGGGGCTAGCTAGCAAAGATTAAAGTCCTTAGCACAAGTACAGTTGTAGACCAATTTTTCTTTCCTGCAGTATGGCAGAAAATGAAGACTGTAATCAAGACTGTAAGAAGTGAAGATATCAAGTCTGTATTAGCAGGTGTTGCGTTTAACCTCTTGGCATGGAAGAATGGGTGAAAGTAGGTTGAAGGCAGATACTTTTTTAAAAAGTTGGGAAAAAAAAGAGATAGTGAAAAAGAATAGAACAGGATACAAACAAAGAGATACAAGCAAAGAAAAAAGGTGGGTTTCAGGTAGAGAATTTGCACAAGGCAAAGCAGCAGGTACTAAACTGGAAGAGTAACTAAAATACCTGAAGATGAAAGGAGTGTAAGAAATGTTGGCATAAATTCCTCATATTTTGTAGGCTGCCAATCTTTTCTTTAAAATTAGGTTAGAAGATTTCCAACACAAAGAAAGTGAAGAGAAAGGATCTAACATACACCAAACAAAAGTATGATGTACATATACTTTCCATAGACTAAAACCCTGTATTCAAAATTATAAAACAATTTCTTTCCCAAGTGAAAATCTTTACATGGCAAATCTTTTACTACAGAACAGAGAGGAAGGAGAGAGTAAAAAGAGGGGGGAAAGTATGCTCTCGTCACTCACTTCTTTCTGATTTCTTTCTAAAATTGATACAGTCAAAGCTGCTGTTTTGAAACCATGAAAGTGAAAGTCTTGCTTTTTATGTATTCAATTCTAAGAATTTTTCTTAAGAGTTACAGGTGAGATACCGCAATCCAGCTTTCAGGACAGTGCGCTTTTCAGCTGGAGACTTGGAACACAGAAACAGGAAAATAAATAGGAAAATAATGTCAGATTATGAGGATCCTAAGGCACCAATCAACGGTTATAGGAAGTCCTTATGTAAAACTCTGGCAGACAATAACATCCTCCATAGAACTTGGGCTTGACAATAACAATCAGTCAGTCAATTGATGTATTCTTCTTGTTGTGAATAAATACTGGTGTGGTTATAACACAGACAGAAATTTTTATGGAAGTCACAGTCTTAAAATGAATACTGTGGTCCAGAGGTAACATCATATAATCCGTTGTGATTTGGAGAGAGTGATAATTATATACTTAACCAAGATGCTTAAGTGTCATGTTTAGAGGTACAACCTACAGAACAAAGATCAAAGGTTCACTGCAATCAGTGAAGAGATTTAGATTAGTCTCAAAAGGTTTTGAGTTAGATAAAACAAAAAGACACTCGCCCTGGGAAGATGAGAATTGCAACTGATCCTAGTGGTGAAAGATCTCACAGCTGTAGGCTCGAACCCTGACTTTGGTGCCAGGCATTATTTTCAGCACCTTTGGGGTTTAGGAAATTTGCTTCAGCATTGCAGCCCTGACCACTCTCTCCAAGACAGACAGAAAGACAAAACCACTCAGAGGTGCACATATGAATTATTATTTCTTTTCAATCATACGAGAAGAAAGAGAACGTGACAATGCTTTTTCCCATCCCTTTTTATAGCACTTATCCGAGTTCAATTTCCTCTGACTGACAGATCCATATTTCCAGCAGTCTGGGGCAATACCCTGACATACATGCTCCTGTTGAAATTCTGACACTGTGTTGGAAATAGTTCAGGATTTATGGGATCAAGAAGTGCTTGAAAGAACAAGATCTGGTGACCCCTCAGTGAGGGCACTTACTGGAAAAAGGTATTAATTTCTGGTCCCTGCTTCTAAGACTATGCATTTAGCATGAAATATTCATTAGATAAAACACATTATATTGTTTTGTGGTTTTGTCCAAAAATGACCCACTATTAAAATTTGTCATAGTAGAGCTGTGTAGATTCCTGCTGAATATAAAAAGCTGAATATATCGGTTTTGTGACACTAACACAGTTTTGAACGTTAATCACAGTTGAGAATTTCGCCTAAAAAAAAACCCTCCCTGAGATATCAGTAGTGTATCTTGATATACAAAAAACCCTATAGATCTGCTTAAAGAAGCAGGAAAGTGTGAAAATTTATCCTCAACAATTTCCTAAAAACTATTTTTGTCAAAACTGTTTGGAATTCCAAAATTCAGTCAGCTTCTAATGTGCAGAACGATAATGCTGGTGAGGATCCCAGGAACCGTTTAGACAAGATATTGTAAACTCCCTTCCCTGGTCTGAGCTCCAAGAAATACATCAAAACACAAACTGAGCAGCTCGGGCATGATCATAGTTTTAAAATGCCTCGTATTCAAACCTCCTGGTTTATTTGAATGCATAGTATAGATGATCTTTTCTGAACAGTAGGTCTCTTGTAAGGCAATGTTTTTATCAGGAAACAACTAGCTTTAAGGAGAGGTTAGTATGAATACTGTATCATGTTATCTGTCTGTGCATTCTCAAACTCCACAGAGGGAATTTGGCAGTAAGTAACAAAAGCCTTTAGAAGCCTTGTTTCCTCATCAGGTAACATAGAAATATCATTGTCAAAGTATCATTCAACGTATTAAAATTAGCGACATATTTTAAGGTGCATAAGACACATCAAAATTGTAAGTTAGACACCAGACAACAAAATTTCTACTCTCTCCGCGGCCACAGCAAAGTGATAGCAGAAGGATACTTTTTGCTATGCTCTGTCAAGCAACTGATCAGGTAGAAAAATGTACATTGCTCTGTGACTAGTACAAATCCAGATGCTTCCTTCGGGGGCCTTGTGCCCCTTCAAGCTCTTGTGCCAAGGAGAAAGACAAATCTCTCTATTGGTAGTGATAATACATTGTCAGAAAAACAAGTAAAACTTTATCTTTCTTCACCAAGTAAAGGACATGGCCACAGGGACACACACACACACACAGAGAAGTATTTTCTTTTGGAGCATGTTTCTGACATTAGTTTGGATGTGGAGAGAGGTGGCAGATTTGCTAGTTTCCAAATCAAACATAATCTCGATATAGTTGAGGACAGATATGAAATTCTGCTTAAGGCAGATGGTAGTAAGTGAAGTCCGTTTATTTTCATTAAAGAGGTAAAAATTACAATTGCATACACAAACTGTGTTGCACCTTAGAAAGAAGCTGAGGTTGTAGGATAGTTAAGGGCAGACAGATGACTTTAAAATAGTGTGTGTGTGTGTGTGTATATATATATTCTATGAATGTACAATCAGACTATCAAAAGAGATTATGGGCCTTTCAAAAGTGACCCCGATTGTCAGCAAAACCAAGTAATCCCTTAAATACACCATAAAATATTGACTCTATTTTACAGTTGGTGCAAAGGACACAGGCAGTGGAAAAGTTTCAGACCTCTGAAGATGTACCTCTTCTAACCAGTAAAACCTGAGAGAATTCCAATTGAAATATATTAAAGAAGGAATAGGTTATTCTTCAGTTTATTTTGTGCACTAGATAGCACTCTGTATGTTAAAGATGATCTACTCCTTGATATTCTCATTCATTCTGTAATTCCTGCACATTTTATTCAAGCACTTTTTATAGTTAGTGCACATTTACTTCAATGATTTGAAGGCTGGAGGCAAGGTGATACCATAAGCAATAGCGGAACACTTGAAACTCCATTTTTTCAGAGCTGTTAACATCAGGTTGCTCATATTGCTGTAACACAAGAAGACAGAAGCTACGGCGCTGATTTTTAAAACCATGTGCAAGCAGCCAAGCTCAGGCAGGCACCATATTTACAGCAGCTTTACAGCAGCTCAGACAATAATTCTGCCTGGGAAGCAACAGTCTTCGGGAGCAGAAAAGGACAGTCAGGGCCATCCAGCTTTAATTAAACTACAGTTGTGACCAAGTTTTCAAAGTTATGGTTATTGTAACATACAGAAAAGCTAAAGGCTTAACTAAAGACTTAAGACTTAACCGGAAAGCACTTGAAATACTTTTATGCAAATGAACAGCTTGAATAGTCTATGGAACACACTACATAAAAATGTATATTCACAATTCACAAGACACCAGCAGATTTGACTTACCTATTTTGCTATGCAAAGGCATGTTTAAACTTCATGGTGATATCTCTCATGTGCACAAGCAGAAAGACATGAAAAATGTATTATTAGCACTGTAAGCAAAATTTTATTTATTAAAATGTTATTAATGTTTTCAAGGGATTTACATGGATCCTGATTCTGAAGTCACATCTTCATGAGCTGTATCTGTGAGATGCACATACAGGCAAATAGTAGGAGACTAAGGATGCATGAGTGTATTCGCAAATCCTACCTCACAGTTGAGACATTCTGTTTTGATGTTAAGACCCAAAAGGAAAAAGTTGGATTAAAACTCTTTTTTGTCAAAATCTATCTTCTGACATCATCACTGCAAGAATACTGTTCCAGGATCTGCCTCCCTTTTTTTCACTAAGTACTGCCTTTTCTACAAAAATTAGAATAACTGTGCTTAATTTGGTTTTAGTTAAGCTAACAAGGCATCACTTCTTTTGACAGTGGATACTATTTTTCCCATTACTGCAGCAGTATTGTCACATCTCAAGGCCTTTGACTCTGCTTTGGAAGATAGCATCACCTCAAGATTTTCCTTGTGGATAGACTGATCTATTGCCACCGAGAACACACAGCACCAATGCAGATAACCAAGTGGATGAAGCCCCAAGGGGGCCAAGACTAAGGCCTTCCCCCTCTGCTCAGCCTCAGGAGCAGCCCTTGCCCATCAGCCAGGGAGAGGCTGCTGAAGGTGTCAGTCCCCAGACGAAACGAATAGCCACAGACCCCAGCAAGACATGAGAAATACTGGAAGGGCTGAATCCACAGAGTCCCTGGTAAAGAGGTCACATAAGCAAAGGGTGTCTCCACTCAATGCTATGATAAAGCAAGTTTTTCTGCTCATTGCTGCTGTACCCCCTCCTGATGTCTCCCCTGAGGTTTCCCCATTCAGACTGAAATACAAAAGCTCCTTCCCCAATGTGTTCGCTCCATTGCATGTGGTGCACCCAAGTTCATTTTACATTTTTCATTCAGCAGGACATGTTGGACCCTCCCTCCTATAAAATCTCTTTCCCAGAAATGTTCTCAGGCTTTTCCACAGGACCGCTAGCCCATCAAATAACATTGCTTCCTCAGAATTTATATTCCTGTCCTGTGAAAAAAGCAGTGGTTTTTTTTCCACTCCATCTGTGTGAAAAGACTACCTTCATTTTTGCTCTGTTCCTTAAAGTCAGGCTCATTTTCAGCTCTTTCTTTCCTTGGTGTCTGAGTTAACTCTTTCCTTGTAGGCTGTATCACATTATTTTGAGTCATGTGTTGTGTAAGAATCACCTTTTTCCCTGCACCCTGTTCTTGGTAGAGATGAGACATACCTTTTGGAGCTTATTCTTCCAAAAGCAACAGGATGCCACAAAGTAACATGAAATTACTAAGTCAATTTGAAAAGTATTATAATAGGGAAACCTGCAACAGTGGTATGTTTTGGGTGATCTTTACAATCAATGATGGTATCGAATGTACAGAACCTTGTTGTGTTAAAATACAAAACCCATCTAAAATGACTTTGGTCAGTAACTGGATGCTTCAGAATATAACAGTCACTGTGACGACACTGCAGATGACACCAAGTTGGGCGGGAGTGTTGATCTGCTCGAGGGTAGAAGGCTCTGCAGAGGGACCTGGACAGGCTGGATCAATGGGCTGAGGCCAATTGTATGAGGTTCAACAAGGCCAAGTGCCGGGTCCTGCACTTCGGCCACAACAACCCCAGGCAACGCTACAGGCTTGGGGAAGAGTGGCTGGAAAGCTGCCCAGAGGAAAAGGACCTTGGGGTGCTGGTCGACAGCCGGCTGAACACGAGCCGGCAGTGTGCCCAGGTGGCCAAGAACGCCAATGGCATCCTGGCCTGTATCAGAAATAGTGTGGCCAGCAGGAGTAGGGAGGTGATCGTGTCCCTGTACTTGGCACTGGTGAGGCCGCACCTCAAATACTGTGTTCAGTTTTGGGCCCCTCACTACAAGAAGGACATTGAGGTGCTGGAGCGTGTCCAGAGAAAGACAACGAAGCTGGTGAAGGGCCTGGAGCACAAGTCTTATGAGGAGCGGCTGAGGGAACTGGGACTGTTTAGCCTGGAGAAGAGGAGGCTGAGGGGAGACCTCATCGCGCTCTACAACTACCTGAAAGGAGGTTGTAACGAGGTGGGTGTTGGTCTCTTCTCCCAAGTAACTAGCGATAGGAGGAGAGGAAATGGCCTCAAGTTGCGCCAAGGGAGGTTTAGATTGGACATTAGGAGAAATTTCTTTCCTGAAAGAGTGGTCAGGCCTTGGAACAGGCTGCCCAGGGAAGTGGTGGAGTCACCATCCCTGGAAGTATTTAAAAGACGTGTAGATGAGGCGCTTAGGGACATGGTTTAGTGGGCATGGTGGTGTTGGGTTGATGATTGGACTCGATGATCTTAGAGGTCTTTTCCAACCTTAATGATTCTATGACTCTATTCTATGATTCTATGATTCTATTACAGATATTGAAGTACGGACATATAAAAGCATGTGATATAGAGAATATACTACTTGTAAAATCAGAGCCTTTTTACAACCTGTTTACAAGATTCTACACAGAAAAGTTATTCATTATAAAAGAAAAGTTGAGGCAAAGGGGAAAAAGAAACTGAATGGCTGAAATCATAAAAAACCTGAGCTAAAAAGTCGTTACAAATGTTGAGTTAAGCACACTTATTTTTGTGTTAAAGAGACTAGCATGACAGAGAAAGAAAGAATTGCAAATAAATACAAAGACACCAAACACTGTCTCAGATGCACAAATACTCGGAGGTATTTCCATGTCACAGAAATTACCAGTGTGTAGTTTTTTTGGTGATAGAAGGTTTTCCCTCTGGGTAAGGTTCTGTGCCAGACTCTGGAAAAAAACGATGAATGGTACCTGCTTTTTTATTGTTGTTGTTCTTTCTCATATTTCTCATAGCACTCTTTTGTGAGGATACCTCACTGCTGTGTTTCCTCATCTGAGCAAGCTTTTATCACTGTTTAACTTTTTTCAGAGAGGTGCATAGTTAGACTCTGACCTGCTAGCGCAAGCATGCCACTCCAAGGAGGCATTTTTATAAACAGCTACAAACTGTAAATTTATGTGAGACTACAACCACCATTTGTGGCTGAGATTAAAACTGTGGCTTTTGGGGCAGCTTCTCCTCCAAGCCAGCCATGGTATACTGTATAGATAACTAGCACATCCCAATATGTGGCTGTGATCAAAGGCTTGGAATGTCCCCATACAGTTATCTCTAATAACACACTTCATTTTTTGAGGTGAGGCCATGTCTACCTCAGAAATCTTTGTTACAGAAGATACAGGACTTTCACTCCCTCACTCTACCATGGGAATCAGTAAATTGCAACAGAGCTCCAATGATTTTCTCATCATTTCTAATACAGTTGGTCAATAAGAGGTACCGTGTCTCACAACACTTGCAAGCACTCTACTCATCATTTCCTGCTGTTCCTGAAAGCCAAGTTAGGCATTGATCCCAGCCTGAAAAAAATGGGATTTGGTCTCTGTCCAGCTCTACAGGTCATTTCTTTTAGATGCTTGGAATAAGAGGGGTTGTTCTTGATGACCTGGGAATCAGTCCTCAGTTGACACCTTCCCTGGGTTGCCTGCTGTTACCTGCTGTCCCTGTGACACTCACAGCATTCAGACATTGCTGAGAACCTATGAAACAAATGGAAAGAAAAGAAAACCCAGCCCAGCGATCATGAATTGATAGTCTTTAGGGAAAGGTATTGGCAGTTCATACTGCAGTTTCTATAATGCATATAGAAATTGCCTATATACTATTGTGTTAAATTTGTGGTGTTACATAGTTACCAAGCTATTTTGCCAGGCTATACCTTAGCCAAAGGTCAAGGACATCAAACCATACCATTCACAAATAAACTGGTGCTGTTTCTTGCAGTGATTGCAGGTTCTGAGCAGCAAAAGCAACAGTTTGCCTCTGTGTCTGTCTTGCATTGTCCACCCATATGGTGAAATAAAACTGATTGACTGAGGTTTTTTTGAAGCAGTGAGTGCTACATGGGAGGGACAGGGTTAGCACCGTGAGCAGGCTCATATGGCACAGCTTCTTCACTTTTGGTCGTTACCTGATGAGCTTGTCCGGAGCCCAGAGAACATCTCTAACGTGGTGGGAAACTGAACTAAAGAAAAGTGAAGTGTGAGTGAAAGTGAGCCCTGAAGGAAAAACTGGTAGGGTTTAGGAGGCTATAGTCAAGGGAAAAGGTCTCCTTGCTCTACCCCTTTGCAGTTCCCTCAGCTCCTTGGCACAACTGATCTAAGTGAGGAGACAGGACTTGTCCCTGATGGCTACAGCGGAGGATATGGCCTTTGTCCCACCTCTTCTACCATTCATTCTCCCTTCCCCCTTGCACCTTCCCCTGTTCTTCCCCTTGCCCCCAAGCCTTCCTCTCAGGACAGTGCCCCCAGAGCCCCTGCCCAGCCCCTGCCCAGCCACCCCTGGCCCTCCCTGCCCAGGCCCTCACACCCAGCCTGGTTTCAGGCAGCTGTTAAGTAAATTTATCACACAGCAGGTAAAATCTCACCTCAACAGTGTCATTGGATATATATCATGTTCCAAGCAACTCTTCCTATCATCTCCATCAAAGACTTCCCCAACTTCTCAGCAAGACTTCGTATAATTATGTGTGGGTATGATGCATGGTTTAACCATTCCCACTCCTTTTTGCCATTAGCCAAGTATTTGCTTGAATATTGCATTAGGAAATGGTATGGATACAATGAATGGCAGTAGCTTGTAGAAAGCAAAACAGCATGACCTAATCACTTCTGCCTGATTCATACTTTCTGAAAACTTGCAACTTATCAAAGTTTAGGAAATGAAATAATTTTTTAATAATAAGTCAATATATAAATATGTAAGTAATTTAGCCAAAAAAAAAAAAATTGGTTGTTAACATGAATACAAAAAGCCAATAATGTAACTCTTTGAGTTCCATAAAACTGGAAAAGTAGGGTTTTGGAGAGAAAATGATTCAAAGGTGCCAGTGTATATCCTAAAATTAGTATTTTGTTTATTAAAAAGTAGGATACATTCTTAATTCTTTTAAACAAGCTCATTTAAAAACAAAAGCAATGTCTCCAAAATTTTTGAATCAATGTTGTTTGACTTGAATCATCTAGCTATGATTTGTACTCAAAAATGCTTCATCATTCATTTGTAGTTTTAACTAAAAAAACTTTGACTCACAACCTAAACACATACTCAGTTTTAATGGAAAGAAATGTAGGTATCCCACAAACAATACACTAAACCAAGCTGACATCCAGTTGCTTCATTTTCTAACAAATATTTAACTATGTCATAATATACTTTGGGCCTTTAAGTTCATTTTAATTTGAAAAGGGGTTGTTCTGCCCTTTTTGTTCTATTTATGACCAAATAAAAAATTGATTCTTATTTAGCAGGACAAGTTCCCTACAAAGAAGTATGTTCTGAATATGGATACAATTAGCACAATAAAGGAAGTTTAGCATTACTGGCTTTTGTCTGAGTAAGTGAAAACAAAATTGTACTTCTAGAGAGAGAAAAATACTGCAATGTCACTTGCACTTTTCAAATTGTTCAGATTTTATTAATTTTTTTTTTCAATATAATACTTATGGGCTCTCTACTCACGACACTATTGTAATTCTGCACACACACCTCAATAAAAAGCTCTTTGCTTGTAAGCACATCTTGAGCAATACTGGTGTTTTTGTCCAAGAAGAATACCTATGCAGGTTAACCATTAAGATTTAGCCCTGTCATACACTTTATTATATCCAGACCCCTGAATCACATTAGTTTGATTTTAGCAAGGAATAAAATGAAGTTAGACTGCCCTTGCTGTTTTTAATGTTAAATTCCCTTTTGTGACTAGTCTAAAGGCATATTTAAGTACCTTTTCAAATCTGGAGACATTTTCAGATTGGAAAAAAGAAAAACATAAGACTAACAAATTCCCCTTTAGAAGGTGTTTTCGGTGGAAGCAAAATACTTTGCAAGCATGTATATTTTGCTAAAATGTACTTTTAAGCAAAAATAAATTTCTGACATTAGCAGGATACTCTAATGTTACATTTTCACAATATAATATAATTTTGAAAAATCTTCTCTTACAAGTTCAAATATTTTTGTATCATTTAATATATAAAATAAAAAAGTGAAAGAATAAGAAAACTTAATGCTGTTGAAACAAAACATTTCTGTCCATTAACTTAAAAAAATCCTTTCTTACTGAAGTGTTTCAAATTTCTCATTTCCAATTCAACTCAGAATAAAGCCCAAAAGTCAAAATCTCTCATTTGTGTATGCAACAGAATTTTCTTACTCTTGACAGCTGTAATCCCAGTGCAAAGGTTTTTTAAGGGTTTGCGAACTTAAAAAAAGATAAATACACCCCAGGTGTCCACACATCATTTTCCTTAGTTAAGAAAAGCAGTAGAGATCTGCTTAAGAGACTCACATTTTCAGTTCTCTTCAGTGGAAGAATAGAGGAAAGATCTTTGGCTGTGAGGTTTCTAACACAGTTTCCAGATGAAAGTAATTTAGATGATCTGTGAAACTTTTGGATAGCTTTGAAGTGAGACTATCATTACTTCAGATTTTACATTTGCACTCACGTGACAGCGTTCATTACTGAAACCATATATAATAATATATAATTAAGAAATTAGAAATTAGCTGCTGATTTTTAGTTGTGGCTGATAGAGATATTGATGTTTTAGAGAAATAAATTAAATATAGTATGTATTCCACAGAAATATTGTAAGCACATAAACGCACAAAATAGTCGTCTTGAAAAGCAGAGCTGTAAACACTTATTAAACTAAGATATAACATTACTTTTCCTGCTGCAAAACTTCTTAGATTATTTCTGATTAAGACTCATCAACAGATTTTATTCCAAACTTAAGCTGTTTCATAAGAGTTTAAGGGAACATGTTGAATGAATTCTCTAGAGACACATAAACTGCCTTTTCATGCTGAGTTGGTTTGAAGCAAACAATACCTCTGCCTCTGAAGCAAGTCTTGAAATAAGCATCCATTTTCTCGTGTGATCTTACCATGGTTTTACCTGTTGCTATGTTTTATTCTGTATTATGAAAACATTTGACACAAATTAAAGAAAACTTATCTCCTGTTGTTTAGCAAGCTACAGAAATCATTAAGTGACTGTTACTAGCAACTCTTCATAAACTTCTAAGCAGTTTATGCCAGTGAAACCATGGTTATGTGCCCTTGGAACTGGTGGGTGGGACAGTTGGGGTGGTGAGAGGTGGACATCAGTCAAGTCAGTCAGCGGAAGGAGAGAGAAATCTTCTCTGAATAAAATCAGTGTACAGGGAGAAGGAAAGCAGCTGGTTGTTTGGGGGAGAGGTAGGCATAATAACAGAGCACTGAAGATCGTTGTTTGAGCTCGTTCCTTCAAAAGGCTCCTTTACAGGAGTGAGAACTGAGAGGGTTCTTCCGAGTGAGGAGCTGACCGGATAACAGAGATGAAAGAACTGACTTCACTAAGAGCAAAAGAGACACTGGAGGGAAAAAAAATATCTCCTAGTGAAGGAGAGAGTGCCAAAACTGACAGTTGAAAGGGAAGGACTTCACAGAGGCGAACGGCAGGAAAGGAAGACCTGGCAACTGCAGCTTAACAATAGAGTGATGATAGGGATGGAAACTGCATAAGAGATGTGAGGAATCGTGGAAAATGAGATGTGGGAGACTGTGCAGCAGAGTAAAAAAGAGTTTGAAAGCCAAGGTGTAAAGAGGAAAAAAGATCTGAATACAGAGTGTTATCAAAGAGGTTACCATCCACTAAAATCCTATGGTAGCTCAGCCAAGCCAGGGAGAAAACCTGGGATGTTAGACCAATTTTGTATATTTATTATCCACAAGATATAACCTGGTCCATTGGAAGCTTGTCATTGCTGTTTATGAAAATAGTAATAACGTTTTTAGGCCTGAACCTTATATAGTTGAAGGCACTTTCTTTGCTCCTGAGACAAAAGAATACACAAAAGAATTGCACAGTGCGGCACATGGAGAGGTATTTTCAACCCCTTAGAGCAATCCTAATCCCAAATAAAATCAATGGGAAGGGCAGGACACCCCCTTTCTGTACTAAGCATCAAGCACTGAGCTAACTTCTTGTGTAATTAATTCAGTGAGACATAATCGCCTTGCCCAGCACAACGCGAGCACTCTCTGTGGATGCCCAGGGGCTTCTAGCAGTGTTGAACCCAATGGCTGCTTCTCCAGCAGGAGCTGGGACTGGCTGCAGTTCACAGGGACTTCACCAGCCCCCGGGTCAGGCCCCCAGCCACAGCTCCGGCTTGAAGAGAAAACGGGAGGGACAGTGCAGATGGGAGAAAGATTATGGTGTTGCAATGAGATAGGAAGTCTGTATAGAAGAGAAGGGGAAAAGAGGGTGAGAAGAAACAAAACCTGCTCTCTAGTTTGTCAGCTCTATTTTTCTTCAAATCTCAGCTAAAAGCCAATTTTTTCCTTCTCAGTTTTCTCTGTGTGTCAAATGCCTTCAGTTTTTCAGTTTTCTAGATAGGTACATCAGTCTTTGCATTAAGTGGTTTCCTGGATACAGTCTGAAAAACCACTTATAATTATACAGTTTTTCATCTGAATGAATTCCATTTGACAAGGTTAATTAGAATTCGTATACTTCTGTACTATACATTGAATGTATAGATTTCGTACAGAATATAAAGGATTTAGAATACAAATCTTTTTTTCAATATGTTAAATATTTTTATATGATGACCAATTTTTCAGTTCTTTCTACTTCTGCTGATAGCCTGTGTTCACAACTGAGATGACTCAGAGAAATGGGGTTTATGCTGAGCCAACTTTCTGAAGCTGATGCATTGCACCAGGACAAGTGTTACTGTTACTGTGCAACTGATTTCTTCCTGTTATAATATAACTACAGTTAGACCTACCCAGGAAATATCTATACATATAATTTATACAACTGCTTACAATGAGATGACTCACGTGTGTACTGATAAGTATATACACATTCATCAGGAACTTCAGTGACTTTGAACATAAAGCCAAATTCTCCCAGTCTCTTCAAAAACATCTAAAAACAACACACCACAGGGAATGATGACTGATTTTTCACTAAACCAGGAATTTTCCCTCATTCTGTTTTGCTACTGGAGATAATAAGCATAGTAATAGAATATGCCATGACAGACAAAGCCTTTTTGTGCTGATTCACAAATAGCATTAAAAGGATCTTCTTCCTCAGAGAATTCCCTCCCTACGTTTACAACGACTGAACATATAAAGATTCAGTTGTATTTTTAATCGCCTTAAAGGAAAGATTAAACATGTGCTTGCAAGAAGCAGTTGCCATACACAAACACAGTCGAAGACATTAGCCATTTTATACAAAACTTGCACAAAAAAACCTTTAAACTATGCAAGAAATCAAAGACTATATCCAGTACTGTTGCACATTAATAAAAACAGTATGCCGTAGGAGATGCAGTTATCCCAATTTTAATTGCTTGACCCTCAAAGATCACATAATGTAGGTTAATTGCATATGATCACAAAACTAATTCAATTTTTCATACTTTGCCAGAGAGCCCAGTCCCACACCTAGTGCCCATTCTGTAAGTTGGGAAAAAAAAGTTTGGAGCACTCAGAACTGAGAGGAAAGAGGCCACCAACCCAATGCTTTTCCTGACTCCCTGTTGAAATCAGGCAGCACGGAGGAAGAAATGGCACAGACTAAATGCTGAGGGAACAACCTGGCATGTGCAGTCAGGGAGTATGGCTTCAGAAAAGGACTTGGAGTGAGAAAACTTTCAAGTTAACTGGAGGTTGGGACATCACTTACGTGAATAACAAAAGGGAATTGTTCAAATGTTGATAGATATGGCAGAGAGAAATCATTGAAATCAAGCTGTTCCATAAGAAAACATTTTGGAAGAATCTCGGGACAGAAAATTAAAGCAAAACATTTAATTCTGGTGATTACTAAACATCACTGCGTAGGTTGCTGTGATGATTCTCCTTGACTTACTTGTGTTCCATGAAGCCTTACGGTCTCTTTCTCTGCCAGTTGTTGAAAATTTCAGAATTGCCTTCAGAAGTTTCAGTCAGAGCTTGTGTTAATCTAAATTTCATATAAGTAAGGAAAATCAGGTTTTGGCAATGAACAGTGTCTATTAGGGAGTAGGAGGGGATAGAGTTTAAAGGATTGTTTATCATGCGTTTGCTAATGCTGGCTTTCTTCACCTTCAGAAAACTCCTGTGTTGGCCAGCGTCAGAGACAAAACACTAAGTCAAATGGGCAATGCATATCATATCCTATATTACTGACATTTTTCCAAGCGATGTCAACAAATTAACATTAGAATTGGGCAAACTTCTCTATAAATAAACTTGATGAACACAGAGTTTGTCACAGTGTAAATCGAATGTCTTCACAGATACGTAGCTTAAGTGATAAATTATATCAAGTAAATGGTGAAAGTGCTTTAGCAATATTCTAGTTATATGAAGAATATACCATTATTCTAGTCTCTCCTTTTGTCTCAGCTGTTGTGGAGCATCTCTGACAGATGACTGGCTTTCCCTAGAGCTGTTTGCATTTCAATTGGAACTTCAAGATGAAGCTAGAACAGAAAAAAATTATAATGTGTTTTGCAAATGCTAGCTCCTAAAAACATCCGATAAGAATATGTCAGGTACTTTAAAGAACATAAAATCGCTGCACCCATTTGTTTGAGATCTTATAAGAATTGAGTTTATTTATCAACACAGCAACTTATAAATGATATTAATAGTAAGCATGGAAAGCAAGTTTCCAATTCATGGTTCACACTGGAAATCTAAGAATTATGCTCAATCAATCAGCAAGCAAAGAAACAAAAATGTACTAGGTGACACATTTTCACGATGAACAGCACAAATTTTGAATAATGAATGCTTGCAATAAAATTCGAACAGAGAGTCTTCAGAGCAAAAATTGCTAAGAGAAATAATACAGTGAATAATGAATACTTTGGAGAAAATAACAACCCGTATATGGACAAATGTTGCACAGAAAAGGAGATAAAATATGATAAATAAATAAATGATTTGTTATGAATTATTCACCTAACTGCGATCGCGCCTATAGAAATGGACATATTTTCCTCTCAGTTCTCCCACTATAAGTCTTGAGTTACTTCTTTGATTATATCCATTCTGTTTCACAAATATACCCAGAGACTTCTGGGTTACCTGGCACCAGTGTCCCTGAAAGACCAGTGTCCTGAATTAGTCAACACCAGTTTAAATTGACTGAGATCCTGGACTGTGTTTCTCTCTCACTGTCTATACTGGTGTTCTGATTTGGCCCCACTAATGTTAATGAATTAAACCTTGCTATCTCTGTAAGTACAAAATTATTCATATTCATAAATCTGAAGGTTGGAAAAAACTATTAGGTCACCTAATCAGCTCTCCTGTATGAAAAGGACCATAAGATTTGCCAGTTACTCCTCTGTGGAGTTTAGGACCTCATAAATAAACTCACAGATATGTGTACTTTAGTATAAACATTAAAGGAAAAAAAAAACAGAATTAAAAAAACCTCACAGTTTATATAGTTATCCTAGGTCTCAGAGTTTACAGACTTTAAATAATTACCCTGGTTCCCAGAATTTACCATAGAGCAGAACTGGGAATACCTCCCATTTTTTACTGTAGTCATTAAACTATAGCATCCTTCACCAGATTTCAAAAAATCAGAGCATTTCACCCCCTTCATACTAAAGGGAGCAAATTTAATTGAGGCTTATGACCCAGAGAGCGTATAGGTTCCAAAATGTAATCCCATGTTTAACACTGCTGAAGTCTTTTTGTTTCAAACCACAGAGAGTCACTCCAACAGTTAACATCCCTACCTTGCAATTACCTGAAAAATGGGATAAGATGAAGAACACTTTCAGAACTGTGAGTTTGGGTTCAAAAGAGGTTGGGGCTTAGGAAAAGGAAAAAAGGTAGGTAAAGCTAGAAAAGGTGTACATATTTCATGTGAACTTCCTGAAAACTCTACTGTATGATTTTAACTTCTTGCTATATTATAATATTGTTGTATAATGTGATAACGGCGTATGCGAGACTCAGCGAATGCTTGCATTGTCAGTGAAAGGTGTTTAAAGACCCACTGTGCAGTACTATAAAGGTTTATGTTGTTAAAATATTTATATATTAATAACACTTCAGTTGCAGGGTATCTACCATCTGAACAGTGCTATTATAAAATGATGGATTTTCTAGAATGCCACTAAAAGAGAAATTCAGTGCTGACCCAAGGGGACAGATGAGACAAACAGGTACAATATCTGTCACTTTCCAATCATCTCCGTTTTCGCATCAAAAGATATGATCATGACTTTCCTCCACTGCACACACCCAGAAAAACCAACATCATACACATGCATTCAGGTCATTCAGCTCTCAAGCAGCTTGCCTTCTATAAATTGTCTCTCCATTTTTTTATGTATTGTTAGTGGTAAACCAGATACGCTCCCTGAGAAGTCTGGTTTTAGAGATCCAGGTTATTTTATGCACATAAAATTTGCTTTGGAAAAATATTAACTATTTTGAACCTTGTCATGAGTTAGTGATTGATACAGGGCTAATTTAAACAAACATATTCATCTTGTCCTCTTCTTGCATTTATTAGCCATTTATGTGTTATACTGACTACTTGCTCCATATGAGAAGGATTAGCGCATGTTAATGCCTTGCAAGCAGCAAGCAGCTTGCAAGTCCAGAAACTATACAGTCTAGCTGAAATCAAATGTGGTAGATAAGAAAATATTAACACCTATTTAACACAGACTTATAGCAAGGCTTATATTGTCTTTTTTTCAATGTGTTCTTTGTGAAGGCCTCTAGTACACTTCCTTTTTCAAAAATAATGAGTGCACTGTGCCGCTAGCTAATCTTAGCCAGCTTGGGGAGTTCTTGTTATGCAGGAAAGATATATATTCTTAGAATTTCCTATCTTTGGAAGAAGCTCACTGACTAGTTTTCAGAATGAACCTGGAAGCACTGTCTAGGCTCTTCCAGCCTTATTCTCATTGCATAATACTTTAATCTGCAATGGTTCCCTTATAACCAGAACATAGTCATATAATTAAAGATCGCAAAAGGAGATCCTGTATTAAAGAGCTCTTACAGTTCTGGGATGTCTGACTGTACAGCAAGCAAGAACATAGAGACATGGATTTGTCAAGGAAATGTATAACGTGATACTAAAACACATTTAACATCGCTTATTCTGAATCATTTTGCTCGATGGATATCTTAGCATACTGAACCATCACTTACTAATTTTGCTGTCTTGTGGCAATGGTAAGTGGTAAAACCACTACCCGAGACATCTTCATGTATCTCATACCCAGCACGTTCATCTAAGATATTTGCATAATTTGCAGACCATACAGCATAGCTCTCTCCTGTAAATTATTAAAAGAGCAGATTTTTTTTTTGTCCTTCATTTTGGCAACACTTTTGATCATCCTAGTGAAAGCGATATCCCCACTTTTAGGTTGAATGTGAGATGACAAATATATGAAAGTAAAAGGTAATTGATTTATTTCTTATACATTTACACTTTATTTAGAGAAGCATGATGCAGAAGTTTATGCAGAAGTTTATCTGCATAACTGGAAATCATTCTAGGAGAAGACATTAAATCTTTTTCATAAATGTAATGGTCAGGAGATGTGGTTTGATTTCCACTTCGTCTCATGTAATTCATATTGGGTATGTTACAGAATATCTGTACAGATCAGCACCTGAGATAGACTTGCCCATCTTATTTTATGGATTGCACGGTCTCTCCAGTATAATTATCTTTATTCCTGAATATCTTCCTCTGTAGCAATCTTTCATGACTACTGTCAGATTGACATGGAAAAGTTAGAAATGTCTCTGAGTGCTATGGTTGTTACAGAAGCTCCGTAAATTGTTTGTTTGCAAAGCCCACATAATGTTATGATGACTTTCTTCCCCTCTGATGAAACTACCCTGATGTGATAAATTGTTTCAACACTGCTAGTACTGATATTCTTTTTGCACAATGGAGATAAAAACTGTATACTCTTTTCTGTCGTTAATATTGCTAGGATTAATTTTGCTTCTGTGGATGGTTTTTTATTCTTTGAGTTCACAAACCTGTCGTCTCCTTTTCAAAACTGTCTTCTTTCTTTCTGCTTTTATTCTTGGTACATATCGATAAAAACATGGATATAAAATAAAAGTTAAGCTAATCACCATTTTAGATAGGTCCATCATTATATTTTACATGCCAAACTGAGAATGAAAATACCAGGCTTCCATGAAATAAGCTGTTGCCAGACATCCCCAGCTATCTCAGGGAGGTGTTCTCTTGTGAATAATTTTGGCCTTGTTATGAAGGATAAAACATTTCATGTGGACAAACATGCAATCTTTCCAGTGTTTCTCATAATTGGAATTGGTGGGATTTTTTTTTTCCATAGATAGACTAAACCCAACCAAATCATGCAGGATATTTTCATTGTTACTTGCCTGGTGTTCCTGTTACATCAACTGTTACGTATTTCCAGTGAATGTTTCTCCCTTAGGAATGTCTCATGTTTAAAATGTCTAATAAAAGCTCCTTCCCAGTATGTAGGACACTGCTTGTATATTTTTTTTTAACCACTTCTTAGTATAAAATTACTGTTCCCTTAATATCACTTTTTAGAACGCATTTCTATTCTGCAACCTTCTCCAGATTGCACACATTTAGTACTCTCAAATTTCTTTTCATACTAATCCCTTTTCAACCTTCAGAAGTGGATTGGATAAAACAAATACACAAAGTAAAATGCCAAGTACATTTTTATCATTCTTGTTGTTTTGCTTAGAGTTGTAAGGACTGAGAAGCATTTGGAAAGTTCTGTGCAAAACTGCCCAGCAAACAAGTGACTCTAACTGCTATTTTTATTCTTAGGGGCTTTGCTTTTTTGCTCACGTTAAAATTTATTGATAAATGTCAAATTGTTAGAAACATATGCAACTTTGGTCTTCTAAAGGCAGAATTGACCCTAAATGCGAGAGCAGACTTTTCATGTTGGAATGCTTTTTTGTTAGTTGGTCAGAACTCCCTAACATACTGTGGTGTTTGACATAAAGCTCCTGAAGTGAGGAACAACTCAGTCTGCTGGGGAAATTGGGATATATATTTCCAGTTATTGAAAATATTATTTCTTGCACTAAAAGAAAACAGAAAGGTACACAGGTAGCAGACTGAACATAGATTTGTGTCTGTGCATGCACGCACAAGTGGGGGTGGATGGGTGCTGTGGGTATGAAAGGGCTATACAAAGAGTATACAAGAGAGTGCAAGTAACCCCCAAATCCTGATCTCCATGAAGTACGAAACACAGAGGATTTTATTAAGTTTTTGTACTATCCAACGTTACTCTAATGTATATATTTTACCATTCTGCTTGTTTAGATTTCAAATATAGCTTGTTCATATTTGAATTAAAAGATTGGTTTTTTTAATTTCTTAATCTAAAATTGGGTGATATACTTAAGTTCATAGTTTATTCTCTTCGAATCTTTAAAGGGGCAAAAGTTGTTAGGGCAAATCAGAGTAAGGAAAATTATTTTTTTAACTGGATTAACCTAAATGTATCAGATGAGAACTGATAAGTTCCCAAGAAAGGGAGGGGAAGGTACCACACTGCATAACAGAGGCTTTTCTTACAACTGCTGGTTCTCTGAGCAGAGAGGAAACAGACCTGTGCATATGACATCTTCCTTACCATGGTTTAGAAAATGGTTCTTACCAGGACTTCCAAGCAACAGACAACAAATGTTCTGGGATGGTGACTGACCTCTGTAGCCCCCGTTTCCCTCCCCAGGAGGAGAATGACAGCAGGCAGAAGTCAAGCCTGTTGCGGCACCGTCAGTATGGAGCAGAAAACTCTGGGGAATAAAACAAGAGAAAGCAAAGCCAAGCAAAGCAGTGAGACACCAAAATTGGAGACAAGAGACACAGGTAGAAAATGGAGGAAAACCTAGAGTCCAGTCATTTAGTGGCTTTAAAATTTTACCATGATAGCTGCTGCTCAACGCCCTTAAGCAGCTTGTAAAAACAAGCAACCCTTCCCATCCCTCCTCCCGCAAACACACCTTTCCTTTCTTTTTCCGTCTTTCTTGTCCTGCCCTTTTAAATTAAGAATTCTTTTGAGACAGATCTGTCCATCAATAACTGGTTGTAGAAAGCTTGATGTGACAGCAGGATGATCTGAGTGAGGGATATTGCGGGATACATAATAACAACATATAACATAAAATTAACCTCCTTAATTTTTTGTTATGTGGGGTAAAGTTCCCTCTAGTTCCAAAATTGTCAGTGTTCTGTCCATCACACTTAAATCTTAACATTCTTTACATTAGAAGTGATGAAAAAAAAACAGCGGTTGTTTAAACTAAACAAATGAATCCCATAACATCATAAACTTTCTTCATCAATAATTTTGTACCCTGACACTGGGATGTTTGCTGCACTTTGGTATAGTTTGTGTGAAGCAATGTCACTAACTCGCATTTCACTAAAAATTAGTTTAATTTTCTTTTTGGCTAAATTTTTTGAGCAAAGAAGATTTTGCATGTGAATAGAGACTCTACTTTTTTGGAGCAGAATTTTTCTGAGTTCATATTAGACTTATAAACTTATAGAATTGCCAGAAGAATAAAAATAGCAAGGTATGTTGCGTAAAGTAGTTGTAGAATGTTAAAAAAATACACTATAAATCCAGGGAAAAAATTGACAATTCAAATCAATTTGATTTACATTTAGAGATAATCAGTTCCAAGCATGAAATGTTACTGAATCAGGTAATGGCTTCATTAACAGCAGTTAATCACATACCACTTTCAAGTCATTTTCAGAACTTGGAATTAGTTATTCAAATTATAGCAATTAAAATATTTCAGTCAGGGGCTTGATTCCTTTGAAAAAAAAACTTATGCAAACTCACGACAAATTTATCGATCATTTATAAGAGCCAGAATGTGAGCTGAATATCTAACTCTAAAAGAAGAATTGTGATATTAGCTAGGTAAATATAGCATTCGGCATGTAGAATAAATGCAGACATAAAGGAAATAGGAGGTTTTTTATTGGTAGGGAGCTTAATTCTGGAATTTTACTGTCACATTATTCATGTGGAAAATCAGAATTTTCTGTGTCTATGAACCCAAATAGCATATTAGAGCTACCTCTAGCAATTTCTTTGAGTTACAGCTCTTAGAAAACACTGTGATCCTTGAAAACAGACTTTAAAAATAATTTTAAATCCCCCAAAATACCTCCTCACAGCTTTGCTTTGTTCTGTCAGAGTCCTGGATGCAAACCAGTGGAACAAGTCATCTATTTGCCACTTAGACAGAGCATAAGTAAGCAGAGAAAGTGAATGAAGAAACACCATGATTTCCGTAAGTGTTGTGTGATTTATGTATATTGTAATTTTGAGTGCTTGGTATAGTATCTTATTTTTAATAGCTATATCTTCTGAAATAATATTCTAGTAAGTTGGGTGCTGGGACGAAAAAATAGTTGTTAGTTCTGTGCACTGAGGATTTTCAAGGGTGGAACAAGTGAGTTCTACCATGTTGTCATGTACAGCCAAGATATTTTCATTGGCGGTATGCAATGCATACTCTTCTGTTGTGCCAACTGCAGTTCACATATGCTTATATTTTGTTGTGGTAGTTTAAATTTCTAAATGTTGCTGACTGACAATCAGAAATATATATTACTTTTTTTCTCAAGAATGAAACAATAAAGAGAAACTAGTACACTCACAGGTCTCAGGTACACAGTGAGGAAGTCAGTACTAGAAATGCAACAGACTAGTTTTGTTTAAAATTTATTCATAATATCCCAAGTGCTGTTTAAAATGTTCAATAAATATTTGTTATACAAAGAGACTAGTGTATGACTCTGAAAATTGCCTGGAACCACTGATACCTGCCTTTCCAGGCTTTACATAAATCATCTTCTTAAAACGCCCTGAACTTTCATCAATCTCCAGCACAGGATTAAAAAGCAATAAGGGAAGAATAGGATGTAATGCTCATACCTAGTATATGGCCAGCATTTCCATGCTTCCTTACTTTCCACAGCCAACGAAACCTGTGCAACTGGCACGTGAGATGCAGTTTCTCTTCCCAATAAGCTAAGGATGTCAAACATGGATTTTTCTGATCCCAAGGATCCCAGGGAGCACAACTGTAAATGTGGCCCTTCTCCATTCATTCCACAGTTTACACAGGAGTTAGACAAAAGGGATTGCTGAGAACTTTTCTAATGACTAATACAAAGTGTAATTAAATTAACATGCTTCTTCAAATTAAAGAAAACCAAGGAAACTGCCATAACATTTGCACCAGCCTAAGGTGCTTTCTTAGGCTAGAACCCATGGTCAGTTTGCTAGGAATCTGTCAAGTCAGGTCTCTTCACTGCTCCTTACCAATGGCTTTTGTATCAACAGAAGAAAATTACAGTTGATTTCAAAAAAAGAATTCATGACTACTTTCCTCATTAGCATAATGAGCAGCTGTTTCATAATTAATATAGCACTTAAGTGCTATTAGTGAAACCATGCAGTGCCCATGTTCAGTAAAATATGAAAGCAAAAAGAAATGAGGAAACAATCCCATTTGCCGTCCCTTCCATGTACCCTTACTTTTCCTAATGCATGTATTTGAGCTGAACGCCTGCCTGAGATGAAGGACCACAACATATTTGCTCTCCAAAATCCCAGGTACATGTATTTTTCACTGAATATTCCTCAGTTACATCCTGGATTAATTTATGAGAGGTAAAAAGTCATGACATGAGCATCCCTCTGCTGCTGGACAGAGTTGCATGGACTGTGCTCTTGCCTGCCTCAGTCAAGCTGTCAGTCAAGCAATCTACTACACTGCATGAGCTCCATGTGCCCAACTGATGATATAAACTTGCTCAAGCGTTTCTAGTCGTTTTGAACAGCCCCCTATCAGTCTGTGCTAATATAACCAAAGGTAACAGGTAAAACTCAGAAGTAGATGGAACCTGTTGTCTTCCTAAGAGACCCAGCTGAAATGCAGATGGATGCTAGGGTACTTTTATTTCTTTTTTGCATTCATCCCTCCCTCTCCCTGTCTTTTTATATCTCTGGTTAGGAAATTCATAACTGTCTCTTTTAATAAGTATTAAAATAAACGCTGCCCCACTAAAAAGCTTGAGATGGGTCTGAACCCGGTCAGTGCCACTTTAGGAAAGATTTCTTAGGGCTTGGATGAGACAATTTTTTATGATATAGGAAGAGTCCTAAGCACAGAACTTTCTTTTTGTGGATTTGGGGCTCCTAGCTTACTTTAAGAAGTTTTCTTCTTTTGTAAATAGAGGAAGGGACAGAACCTGGGTTCGTCTTGTTAGCCTAAGAAATACTTTCATCCCTAGCCTAAGAAAAGATTTAGAAATTGATTTTGCTCAAGATGGATATCTGGATTTTCAGCCAGGGATAGTCATAACTCTTAAGTACTCCTGAAAAATACAGATCTGAATTTTATCTATCAGCTGCCTAAATACCTTTTGAAAACCTAGCACTGACAGAGAGCTTTAGAACATACACCACTTTTCAAGAAACTAGAGAGCTTTTGTTCTTGTTTTAACTGTTTAAAGAACTCAAACCTAAGGAAGCCACAGCACTCCTAGGTTTCACAGCATTGAATTTGTAAGCACTTTGAGTTGTCTTAATCACAGAATTGTCTTAAAGCAGGTGTACCAAGATCTTATAGTAGTCTGCTCTTTTAATATTTGTTACTACAACACTATTCAGACATCAAAAAAATCTCGTTTTAATACATGTATACAAATTACCACAAATAGCTATAATTACCATGCTTTTATATTACAATATTCAAATTATGAAGAAAAGATCAAAAACTGTAAAGAGGAATATGTCTTGTTCATGTTTCTATAATGTATTAACTACTTCAGCTTTGACAAACTACAATTAAGCTGACTTCAGAAACATTTACTTCCAGTTTGTTTTTTGTCTGATACAGTTGTGAAAGAATTGCCATGTAAATGGCCATTGTAAATCTGAGTTCTTCCTTTAAACAAGATAAAGGTGTAAGAGAATCTGCTGCTCCTGTAGACCACAGAAGAAGACTATAGGCATTTGGATTTCCTCCTATACATCACTTGTCATCGCACATTATCTCCCAGTAACAGCTGGTGACAGAGACATTGTGCCTCTAGGAAAGTTCTCTTTTCTCTCTTCCATCTGTTTCAGTCCATTTACCTCAGAGATAAAACTCTGTTTTGGTTGGTCTGTTCACAACATCTTATCCAGATCATAATTTAAATCCCTTCTGTTTGGGATACAGATCATGTATTTTTTTTATTTCTTTAAAAATAACTGAAATTGATGGTTTCTGCAATTCTGGAGTTCCATGCAACAGAGGACATTATCTTCTAGAGAAAACAAAAAAAGAAAGGGAAAGAAAAAAGTAAGAAAGGAATCAAGAAACTTGTTATTTCTCTTTTGGTATCACTCCTTGTGCTAAATAAAGAGATTTGTCCAGACAAACAAATTCTCTGCTAAATTACTCTGCTTCCCATACAGCAAGTATTCTTTTTATTTGAGCTCCAGGTCAAAAATTTTATGTGCCGTCAGAAGGAAGCCCTCCTTCTCGTACCCTTATAAGGGCCAAACCCCCTTCAGTCTTTCAGTGTGCACCTTAATGACGGTGATCTAGCTGTGCCAACTGCAATCTACAAATGTTGCATTTCTGAGGATGGGATTCATTTACCCAGTCTCTTCTTTAGTTCCCTGCATTTTGAACACTTTTGAGAGGTTTAAATATCACTTTTGTTCTTCTAAATATCACATAACCATCCTTTTTTGGGATGATTTCTCTGAAATTGTAGTATCGACTGTTTCTCTGTATTCGATATTGGATACACCTTGCTTGCTTTGTTAACGTTAGCATAAAAAATCAATACTTATATTGATGTTGCTAAGGTCCCGAGAGTTTTTAAGAAAATGCATATTTAGTGAATTGTGTACTTTATGTCTTAGAGAAATCTTATGAACATCTGACTCCATCCAACAGGGGTTGAGATTTCATTTATTTCGTTTCCACTCTTTCTGAGATTCTTTTGTTTGATGGCTTTGGTTTTTGCATGTACTGAAAGACCTGCTGGAATCCCAGAAAGCAAGTGACAGGAGTAAATATGTTCTTATATTACTTACAAATTTTAAAAACATAATACAAGTGGGGGTATATGGAAAATTGAAGAGCATTTACAATTTGCAGAAGGTTTCTCATAGCATATTTTCCTGTGTCTTAGTATTTTGGAGGTGGTTAGAGCATTCTTTTTAACAAATGGAAAATATTTCCCTCAACCTTTCCTCTAAGTATTTTTTGAATCTTTAAATGTAAGATCACCACTGTTCCTACTGCTATTGAGCAATGACAAATCTTAACTGCCTTGGAAACAAGATGAGATACTAAACAAAGACAGTTTTGTTCCCAGCAATCAATTTTTCAGAAAGCTGAAACTGAACAAAATCTGTCTCCTAAAAACCAAGAAAAGTTGCTACTACAGCACCTACGATAAATGTCATAATTTCCAAATTCTAACTTTGCAAATTGAGTGTGCTTTATAAATGTGTCATTAAATGACAGAAGCTACTATTTGTCTCACCATCCTGGGCAGGATAGATTCTAAAAGACAAAGAATATGAAAGTTTTGCCTCAGAACACATTTATTTATTCACAACGTTGTTCTCTGGGGGTGGCCTCGTGACAGCAGTCTCATTTTTGTTAACAACCTAGTGGGACACTGCTCATGCAGTGCTACTCAGATGTGCTCAGCGCACTTAGGAACACTGAATCCTCAGTGCCTGGGAACAAAGACAGACATTTCCAGGCACTTTTTAAAATTTATTTTATTCTGACAGCTAACGGGTGAAACATTTCTTAAATTTAAACACTAGAAGTATTAAAGATCAGGAATGATTTTCCCATTTAACTGATGGCGTCTATAGTCTGGATGTTTACCTTAGAGCCTGACAAGCAGTGATCATTAGTGAATGGAAAGAGCATATTTACTTCACAAGACTTTGAAGCCAAGTCTCAATTGAAAACATTTTACAGTTTATCTTATTTCAGTTAGCAAAATTTTGTGAGTTTCTAGTAATGGCTGATAAACCAGAAGTATTTGGTGGGTTTGGTTTTGGGTAATCATATAGGCAAGGTGTAATGTGAATTCTAGGGAAGCACATCTGCACTTACTATTAAAAGGACTAGGGAGATGTTTAGATGAGTTGTTAGTCATTTAATATAAGTTCACTGAGAAGACAACAGACAGATCTGCTGGTGCAAGAATCTGTTTCCATCTATCTTCAGGTGAAGTACAGGAAAGTGAGGCTGAGGGGACTGAAATATGGCAGATGGTGATACTATTCAAAAGTTGACATTCTCCCAAATGACTTAGAACAGATAAGAATATGGTTAAAGACAAGACTATTATGTAAATATCTGCATCAAACCATGCTGACATCACTCAAGGAAGTTAAAATTTGGTCGATATGGATAGCTTTGTGCAGATAACACTTCTGAAATGTTGCACAATATATGATTTAGTCTTGTGGGATAGTCTGATGAAACCTTATCATTAGCTCAATGCCAATAAACATAGAAAAGGTTAATAAACGGCTAACTGAAAGCTCCAAACTGATTGTCAGTAAGAAAACTTCATCAAATGAAAATATTTCTATGGGTACTACATCTAGTACTTCTACAAGCTTAATGAGCAACAGCAATCATTCCAGAGCAAGATGAAACACTAGGTTAGTTCAATCCATTAAACAGGTCTTAAAAGCAGTTAATTACAAAGTTACATATCAGAAAACGAGAACTGCAAACTATGTTTTCAAGGATATGGCTGTGCAAAATCAGCACCCCGGGTCTTCAGGCACTAATATTTCTTGGGGTAACAGTGATGTTGACTATACCTACAGAAAGAGTCTTGAGTCACAGAAAACCTAAGCATTGTGAAAAATGTGTGGGAAACATACGGAACCAGACAAGAAAGTTGTGAGTTATTTCTAGAGCAGTGCTGCATCTGAGGTTATCCTGGGATGTACAAAGGAAGCCGTGAATATAAATAGGATATTAACTTTCAGGCATAGCATTGTGAAGACATGCTATAATGTCGTACTTAGTTTGGGTTTTCACAGCTGTAAAAAAAAAAAGTTTTTAAGGTAGTTTCACAAAAGAAAAAACAAAAACAATTAGGAAGACTACAGAAAAAATATACAGTAAAAGGTTCTGTCAGTTTAGCCAGCATT
Organism: Calonectris borealis; assembly: GCF_964195595.1. Lineage (NCBI taxonomy): Eukaryota > Metazoa > Chordata > Aves > Procellariiformes > Procellariidae > Calonectris > Calonectris borealis. Next base: position 28,237,053 of record NC_134315.1, on the reverse strand, counting down.
AAAAAAAAAAAAGTTTCAATAACTCTAATAACATATTCAGTGCTAATGGGTATTTAATATTACTGGGAAAGGCACATGGCTGGCATACGAAGCCAGACAAAATCAAACTGGAAATAAAGGATCTTCTCAGCAATGACAGTGATTAACCAGGCATGGATTTACCAGAAAGTCTTTTCCACTCCCTCCTTTGTGTTAGCATAGTGAAGAACAGCAACTGATCCTGCATTAAAAACACAGCTGCAGCTGAAGAGCTGCACAGCCCGCCCTTCCCACCACTGCTGCAATTTCTTCTGTGCCTAACAAACAAAACAAGGTTAGATGCTTTCCTGGAACATCTTCCTAGAAAACGTGTTTTATCCAAGTTATGTTTTAGTCAAGTTCAGGTTACAGATGTTCAACAGAGGAGTGGCAAGGTGTGAATGAAGGGCCTGTGATTTGTAATAAATCATAAAAGATAGCCTTGAGCAACAGGAACCTGTGAAGATAATTTGTCTGCTCCTGTAGGGCTCCAAATACTTTCCCGTTGCTGAACAGGATTCTGTTCTTCAGAAAGTTATGATCTGTTTCATACAACTTTTTACTCCTGTAGACTTGCCACTGTTTCAAGCTGTTGTTAGTCTTTATGGCCTACAGCATGTTTCTGAAGGTCACCAAGACTTTATTTACCCTGGAGGCCCTACAATACAGGAGAAACCCTCTCTTTTGCAGCTAGCTCGCTCTATCTGCAGAATGTTAACCCACTAAAGTAATCAAGGAGAGGTTTTGTATCTCCATGAAGGGCATACAGCTGACTGTTTGCCTAGCATCCTTCCCCCTCGCAAAGTATTTTCAGTTTAACCCTAGGGAACATTTTGCTCTGTTGAAGGATTCACCTTCAATTCCAAAGCATATTTTAAAAAAAAAACAATCAAAATAGTTTTCAGAGACACAAGGAAAATGGAAATTTATTTATTTACTCTGCTGTTTTCTCTGTGATTTCAAAGTTTCACGGGTCTGACTGCTTTCTAAAAGTTTAAGAAATCTAGGCTCCCAAAAATTACATTTACAATGCTCTTTCAAAATAAATCCATGACAGATTTCTATTAATTAATATTAGAACACAGAGACAAAAAAGATCAATCTGTTTATATGAATTAAGAACATTTAGGCTCAGTTCTGTTTCTACTACAGAGATTGCAGTCATCTGTTCAGTGCCAGCACATAAAAAAGACTGAATATATATTAATTCCTGCAACTTCAAACATACACCAACTATTACCATTGGAATCTGGAACTCCTGGCACAGTGGCCTGAAGCTTTTAATTGGAAATGAGCTTTAAATCAGGTACTAATCATATGACTCTATGTACGGAGTAGGTTCCTGGAAGCAGAATGTGTTGTGTTTGAAGTTCATTTTGTAGGTGTGAATTTTTCAGGCTTAATGCATCTAGAAAAATGAAGGTTGAACTCCCATGAATAAATGCTTACTTTTAAAAATAAGTCTTTAATCTTGAAATGCTTTGGAGAGCAATGTCAAGGACTCCATCGTAGCAAACAATTGTGAGGTATGGGAAGTTTGTTTTGCCAGAGAAGCTTTACATTGCAGTCTCTGGTTTGACTTTGCAGTGAAGTCATGACAGCTTTAGTTAAGCAGTCTTAAAATGTAGTATCACTTTAGCTGCAGCAGCATAAAGCTACTGAAGAGTGATAAAATATATGAAACATCTTCCTGTCTCCCCTTTAGGATGAAGCTCAGTAGTCTAGGACTCTTCAGCTGGGAAGGGACCAACAGAAGGGATGGAGAATGTGCATATGATGAATCTCTTTCTTATGATACAACTGCCAGGTGGTACCCAGTGAAATTAGCAAGCTCCAGACTTAAACGTGATATAACCTTTTCTCACAATTTACATTAAACTATGGAATTCCCTGCTGTAGGATGTTGTGTGTTAAAATCAGAAAACTGCTGGAAGATTGACCCATCAGGGAATATTAAACACAAAACAGGCTGGCTGTAGCAGCACAGGAAGTCCTTAAACTTCTATAGATGTGTATGAGAGAAGAGATCAGCCCATACTGGCACCGTTTGTCGAACACCTTTTGTCGCGAACCACCATGCACCACCACACCTTTCTTAGACGTCCACATCCGGCTGCTGTTGGAGACAAGATACATGAAAACTTCTGGGGTAAAAAGATTTGATCCAACTGTAACATCCTCATGTGTGTTATTTATCCTGCTTCGTGAGCCTACAACGTAGCTTCAAAATCATACATTCAACTACCAGCCACAGTATCTTTCTGAAAGCATACTTCTTGAAACAAAAATAGATATTTTGTTTTGCCATTGGACCACATGAATCTGAGTTCATTCACTCGAGTAAATTTTTGCAATAAAATACTGAGAAATCAATTTGTCTGTGTGCAGAAGAAAGAATATCCACATGAGGAAACAGTCTAGTGTGTTTATGTGTATGACATAAAAGCTATTTGTGAGTCTTGGGTGAAAAATTGAAGGAGATAGCAGCTTTAGGCAGCTCAACATGTAAGAAAAAAGTTTCAAATTTAAGCTCAGTTCTTTCTGTCTCAGGCAATTCTTTATTAGAATTTAACTATGATTTCTCCTCCAAAATGATGTGTTTATAACAGGGTGGAGAACATACCGTTTGGGCAGGGTCAATCAATGGAGTGAAATCAATATCATTAGCCTGAAAGCTCTCTCTAAAAGCCTGTACATCATAAGAGTTGGGAAGGAACAAGGCTCCTAAAAAAAATCACTTACCAAATGAATTTGAACAGATGTCTGCAGAGATTGATGAAGGAATGATCTCAAATACACATATTTTTTAGAGGGATAGCATATTCCGCCTCTTCTTCTTCCCTCTTTGGGGGAAAAGATGACTGTGAAAAAGTAAGGGATAAATCTTTTTTAAAGGAGCATTTTAGAGAAATGCATGTTATTTTTCTTGACATTGATTGTGTTTTTCTCTCAGGTAAACATTTCTGCTGCTTTCAATTATCATAAGCTTCAAAATAGTTTAATGATAACAATGATTTCAATAAATCTGATACTTTTTTTCCTAAAACAATTCATAAAGTTCTCTCAAGTTACAGCTGGAATTTATCACAGAATCATAGAATGATAGAATAACAGGTTGGAAGGGACCTCAAGGACCATCTGGTCCAACCTTTCTTGGCAAAGGTTTGGAACCTCACTTTAACAGAATTAATATTTATCAGGTTTCTGAAAATTTTCCAAGCTTGTTTACACAGGAAAATATTTTTCTACTGCTGCATTTAAATGCAAATAGACAAAGAAATTCCACAATTTTTGTGGGTTTTTTTTAAAGGGATAGAATGAGAATGCTAAGAAATGTACTACTTTTCTGATACAGAATTCCTAAATAATAAACATTCTCTACCAAATACCTCAAAGTAAAATATTTCTCCTGAAATTAGACTATGCTCAGTCTTTTGTCAAGTATCAGCCCATTAGCAATGTTTAGCAGACTTACAGAAGGAAACAGTTTTCAGAAAAAATGAGTGAATTGGATTAATGCAATTAGTTTTCTGAAATAAAAATGTGAAGGTTTTTACAATCAAAGTATTTCACAGAATTAAATATATTAGCCTTGTTTCTTTGGGTAGGATATGTTTTTAGAGTGACGTGATCAGAGAATTTGTAATCAATTATTTATTATACTTTATCATACAGTGAACTTATTTTTCATAAACACCACTTCAAATGGTCCTAATTTTAAGATCTTAAAAAAAAAAAAATTAAAAGGACTCAAACATGTAATATAGCAGCTAGATAGACTTTACTAATGTACTAAACTACTAATAACAAAGGAGACGATTTCAGATCTTTTTAATGACAAAATATAGAGATAATTACCTTGTGGAGAAATGCTTCAGTCTTGCTTTATATTCAAGAAGGTCAAATAAAATATCACGTGTAATTTTAAAATTCTTTCATAAGTAAGGAAATCTGAACCCCCTTGTGCAATCGTTAAGAGCAAATGACAGTTTAGCTATAGTCTATCTTGTTGTATCATGCAATATATGAACTGGGCAAATATTCACTCTTATTTTCTGCCCTCTGTTAAACTGTACAGACTGATATCTCCTTTAACGTTACATCATCAGTCACAAACAAGAACACACTTCCAAAGTTGAAATCATTTATGTTTCTAAGCATTCTTAGTAGTGCTCTAAAGTAGTGTCGAAAATAATAATGTAGGCAATGAATTTACTTTGAACTGAATGATAATGATACGAAACCACTGTTGAGTGACTTACATAATGAGTAAAAATAATGTTATGGCACATTTTTGCTGCTTTTTTATCAGCCATATTTATCAGTTATATTCATATTGAATGCCAATAACAAATTTCAAGAGTTTTACTTGAAAAAGCTGTTCTAAAAATATGTTTATGAACAGCGTTCGTGACATCTTGCATCACTCCGGTCAGTAAGAAAACTTCTGCAAAAACTACAGCAAGCCTTGTATCAATTATTCTAATTTTTCACTGATGCTTGCAAAAAACATTTCTCTCTTAATTCTGGAGAGTGCAAGGTCTCTTCTAATTCAGAAGTTACTTGACTTACTGATGAGGGCCACCAGTCCAGTCATTCTCATCATCACAAGCCACATATCCATGTGAAAATAACTAGGTAATGATTATACTTATCCTTAGGTCTTGGTCACTTTCTGTGTACTTCATGGACAGTTCATATAATAACGAGTATCTAGCTCTAAATCTAGACAAATACATGACATAAAATCTTCGAATCCCAAGAGGCTGAATGCCTATGGGAATTCCAGCTGTATTTCTTTTATGCAAGCTGGAGTTATTCTTAAAATAGATTTTAAACTCTCATTATTCACTGAGCTTTTTCAATAGTACAGGACTGTAATTTACTCATAGACACTGATGGACCTTTTGTCACAAATGAGTGGTTTAGAGGCCACTTAAAGAATCACTGTCAAAGGTATTAGCAGAAGGTGATTTTAATAGAGACTATGAAGGTGCGACTTAACAAAGTTCGATGGCAAGGTCCACTCTATTACTTCCTACACAGATGAAACATATAAAGAAAAATCATGTGATGTCTAAGGGTTTATATCTTAGGGATTATATGTGTTTAGCAGCAGTCTAGGGTTCATTCACAGTTTTAGCAGCACTTAATCATTAATTAATTTAATATTTACAAAGTAAGGGTTATTAGAGTCTACTAAAATCACGACTAAATTACAGATTATGCTTACTATTAGTTCACACACACAGACACAGAAATTTAATTATATAAATGTGCAAAAGGTACCTGTTAAAAATTCCCCTCAAGTTCAGTGAAGAAATATTCACATAAAATGTCTCGGCATTTCTCAATGGGCAAGGGTTGAGCCGCAGGGAGTGAAGAGTTTGATACTGACATATTCAGAGTGGGAAAGATGAGTGCCAATAGCAAAAATGATAAAACGGCAGGTGAAATTCCATGAAAAGGGATGTAAAGTTCAACAGGGAAAAAAAAACTGATTTTGCATTTGTAAGAAATAAGACCTTGTGATATAATAGACAGAACTATGAAAACATCATTTCGGTCTTCAGTAGCTACTAAAAAAAAATAAAATGAAAGTTTAGGAATTACTGGAAAACCAGAAAAAATACAAAAGATGTTATACTTCTGTATAAATCCATGATGCCCTATATCTTGAATACTGTTTTGTTTCCCTGAAGAGATAGCAGAGCTGGGAAAGTACAGAGAAAAAAAGAGGTATGTCTAAAGTTATGGAATGACTTCTGTGTAAGAAACCACTGGATTTATTAAGACCAGGACCAGAACACTTCAGGCTGGAAAAGAACAACTTGAGGGGAATACAGCAGAGATTCACAAAATCACGAAAGATATTGAGAAGGTGAGTAGAGACCCACTCACTGTGTCTTCCAATACACAAATTAATGGACATCAAATAAACCAGCAAGAGGCGGATTCAAAGGAAAGCAAGGACATATTTCCTCATACAGTGTGATGGCTGTGCAACCTCTGTGGGACATTTTGTATAGTAAATGTACACAGGTTCAAAAGTAACACAGCACATTCAGGGACGAAAAGTCCACTGAGGACTGTTAAATATGAAGATATTATCTCTTGCTCAAGAAGTCCCCGAGCCATAAATTGCTGGAGGCTGTGGACGCACCACAGTGCCCTGGTCATGTGCTTTTGGTTTTCCCTCTGGATCTATGCTGGAGGCACTTCTGGATAAAGCCTGGAGGGACTTCCCTCACCTGCCCTGGCTGTTTTATACAGACATACTACCGACTGACTCAGGGGCTATTATTTGTGGTGTCACAGCAGATATTTGCTTTATATTCAAGACTAACAAATGAAATATCACCTGTAATTTTAAAATTCTTTAGAAAGCCATCCAAATGGTCTTTGTGGAGGTTTCACAAGAGTCCTTCAAAGAGGCTTATCATGGTTACTGACACCACAGCCCAAATCAGTCTACCTTCAGTGGGGTACATATTTAGGTCTTTGCCACATGCCCCAGAGTTTCTATCCCAGTTACTAAGAGATTTACCTAAAAAACTGTACCTTCAATGGATTTATATCTGCATACAATGGGCACAAAGCAAATATGAACACTAACCTGGGCTTAAGTTCAAAATGCAACATAGATTTAGCTATGATTCCAAATATTAGCGTAGTCCCACGTTTAGTTATGTGTATATATATAGTGAGACAATAATAAGGTTGGTTAGTTTTCTTTGGGCTGGAGATTGAAAAGTCAGCAAGCATTATAAGAAAACGAAGGTCAGATAAGTGTGAGTGAGGTAAAAAAGAGGGCTCTAACCATCATATATGGTTTGAAAGAAAGCACATGCAAAGAACAAAAAAGAAAATAAAATTGTTTTCTACCTGTCCTGGTTCCGGCTGGGCTAGAGTTAAATTTCTTCCTAGTGTTGTGTTTTGGATTTAGTATGAGAAGAATGTTGATAACACACTGATGTTTTTAGTTGTTGCTAAGTACCCTGGCTAGCAGGGCTAGTCAAGGACATTCAGCTTCCATGCTCTGGAAGAGGCTGGGAGGGAACATAGCCAGGACAGCTGGCCCAGCTGGCCAATGGGGTATTCCATACCATGTGACATCATGCTCAGTATAGAATGGTAGGCGTGATCCAGGAAATAGCAATCGCTACTTGGTTATCGGTCAGTGCGGGTCGTGAGCAATTGCATTGTGCATCACTTATTTTGTATATTATATCATCATCATCATCATCATCATCATCATTATTATTATTATTATTTCCCTTTTCTGTTCTATTAAACTGTCTTTATCTCAACCCACGAGTTTTTCTCACTCTTACCCTTCCGATTCTTTCCCCGTCCCACTGGGGGCAGGGAGGGAGTGAGCAAGCGGCTGCGTGGTGTTTGGCTGCCTGCCAGGTTAAACCACAACACTACCTTTCCCATTTGAACAAAGTAGAACATACAGCGGAGAAATGCAAAGTGAGATGAGTTAGCGTGAGGTACAGAATCAAAGGGATATTATGCAAAGAAACAAAAGTAGTAGCCAACGGAGCCAGCAGGAGGGTGATTGGCTGAGTGAAGAAGGGCTGGATATGGGGAAGAAGGCAAGGCATATGGTTTGCAGTTCTTGTAAGCAAGTGATACCCACTTTTTTGGTAATAGGAATGCATTTTCTGCTAGATTTAATTTTGGTAGGCTTAGAGCTTATTTCATCTATTTACTTATTTATTTGTTTGTTTGTTTGTTTGTTTGTTTTTAGTATTGCCAGTGGTTATGATACACAATATTCCACAGCACTTCTTTTTTTATGGCATGATTGTAACCTCAGAGGTGTGATATTTCAGCATGATGATTCCCTTTGCATAGTAATCCAGAGCAGAAGGAAAAACACACGTCTCTTCTGTTAACAATATAAAACATCCTTTCAGTAACATCTTGCATGCCTTATAAAATAATAACCCTGGCTCTTTCATCATGAAAAGAGAGCAAGTTTATATTTCATAAAATATACAGAATGAAACTCACAATGAGAAATAATTACAAATATTGTTATAGATCTCCCTCAGCATTGAAGGCCAATAACATTTTTTAAAATAAAAACAGTTATAAAAGAAGAAATACTTGAGGGAAATATAACATATAAAGGATTTAATATTGACTTTAAAATATAGCTCCATCTTTTGCTCACTAACAAAGTATAAAAAATTAGGTTCCTCAACTGCCAGAAACTTATTGATATACACTGCAGACAATGCACATAGAATTAAAATTAAAATTAAAATTAAAATTAAAATTAAAATTAAAATTAAAATTAAAATTTAGCTAAAGTGTTAATTTTCAGAAATGCCATGAAGAGTTGTTTGACAGTGAAATTACAGATTTTTTTTATAAAGGAAAGTTGCCTTTGTACAAGACACATGACTCTGTCAGTTTGATTTTCACAAAGCATCTCTTACGCTGTTGTGAAAATGCATTAAAAAATTGTAAACAAACTTCTACCCAAAGATAGCTATATGCAGCCTCAAAAACATTTCTTAACCTCACTCTTGTCCAGAATAAACCCGCTTTGGAAATCCCAGAAGCAGAGAAAATAGGATTGTTCATTTCCCATACTATGTAGTCTAGAACTTAACTGAGATTGTTTCCCCAAAGTGTAGAAAATTTGGAGGAAGGAATTATGCTATCAGTTAAATGAATGTAAAGGAACTTTAAGGCATGGAGGAAAGAGTCATTGATAGTAGGCATAAGCACTGGGAATAGAGTGGGGAAAGGGAGCAGCACAGGGTTCAGCTGGACATTGAACGGGGACTGGTGCCCCGAAAAGGGTCACAGATTTGCCTTCAGAGAGAATCTGCAGTAGATACATTGGTGAAAATGTTCTAAAGCAAAAAAGAACTACACTTGGATTAAATCAGAGAGGGGCAGAGACAAAAAGAAGGGCTAAAAGTATGCGGTGCTGTTGAAAAGCTGGAGCTGGGGGAGACGCCAATTTACATTATTGCAACAATTTGTGGCATTAAGAAAAAAATCTGTGTGATGATTAGGGATTGGGTCTTCTTATTCTGACCAGAAAGTCTGTGTCCCACCCAAAAAATCTTTGTAATTACATCTTACCTAAACAGATATATTTCTGTCCTTGCTTTCATGTGTATCTTCTGCTATTTTGGCAAAATTCTCAATAGACTCTAGTGAGAGGTCAGAGGAGGTCAGAACTGGGTAGGTTCTGTGATTAGCAGCACTTGGTATCCTACAGAGGAACGCATGACATTAGAGTTAGCGTTGGGCTCAGAACTGGAGTGGGAGAACAGGGAAAATGAGAAGAAAAGAAGTCCAAGTGGACTGATGTGGCTCAGTGAAAAGAGTGGATGGTTCCTGCTGCACCTGTGTGGGAGGAATGGATCCTTAGAAATTATTCCAGTATCAAGGAATGAGCTACATTACGCTTTACCTCTCTTTACATGACACAGAGCCTGTGCCAGACCAAGTGGTGCCATTGGGGAAGTCCTTCCAGGTACAATAATGGACACTGTAGTACAAAAGCTGTGTTAAAGGAACAAAAGAATGATCTCTCAAGAAGAATACTTGAGATTATTTCTCACTCATCCTTCCTACATAGTGGCTAAGAGACAGTGTTGATATCAAAATACCAAGTGGGAGGCCAAAAAACGAGTAAAGTGCCTAGCAGTATTTGCTGACTCCCTCAGACATTAAGGTGATGTACCTAATGATTTTACCTATGAAATGATGCAGTGAAGGACAATCAGGGATAGCAGAAGATGCTAATTATTATCAATGAATATCACATAATTCATTTCAGCAAAAAATTAATTCACAGCATTATCTATGAAGCTAATGCTTCATGAATGTATTATTTTTTTAGGAAGAATGCATGTCTTTAACTGTCTGGACTATCATTATTCTCATTTTCTACCTTGCAAAATACCATTAAGAACAGTCACTATGTAGTAGTATAGTCATAATACTTATGACCAAGCTGTCTAATAAATAGGGCTCTCAGCTTCATTAAATTGTATGAGATTATCTTGGTGAAGGACAGAGGAGGAGATCTTTATATTTTACAAACAAAGAGGAGAAAGATAAATGTTTAATGACACAAGCACAAGTTTGAAGGGATTACTGCTATGCTGCAAATTGTTTATATAAATTTCAGCCACAGGAACAAGCGAGCACAGATTGAATGAAAAGCAGCTCTAGAATCTACAGAGTATTAAACCAAGAATAAAAAAAAGATACCAACAATCTTTAGATTTATTTTTAAAGTACTTAAATATGAGCTTTGCTTCCAAGATAAAATATAGGGGTAAGAATGAAATCTTAAACGTTAAGGTGTCATTCTCATCCTGCAATATTCTATATTTCTGTACTTTCTAATCTCATGGTAAATAAGATCCACTGCCACTCCAAAGATATCTTTATGGAGTGAAAAAAGAAAGAAACAAAGCAGCAGAAGATTACTAGATCATCAGTGCTATGGCATAGAATATTTTCAGAGAGAAGGAGTAAGGCTGCAGTGGCACACCACTTATTTTGATATACTTAACTTCAAACCTTGTAGCAACATGGATGATGAATCACTCATCCATCACCTTAGGAAGCAAGTCTTCCTGCTGAACCAAATTATAACAGGCAGGGGCTTTAACAACTCTGCTTAGTAGATTTAAGAGGCAGAGAGAATGTGATGAAGAATGGCAATTTGTCTACAGACCAAAACCTACAGCACTGTGCCATAGATCCCTCTTAGAATAAGACCTGAACTCTTAAGCTTGAGTTCTGGTTATGTTTCAGAACAAAGTTTTAAAGGTACGTGGAAGAGGTAGGTACCCAGTTCTCACCTCAGCACAGGGGGGAAATATGCAGACATGCAGAGGCAAGGATGTTCTTATTTCAGTGCCTTCTCTCTTCCAATTCAATACCTTAACTGCAAGGTTATTCTTCTGCCATTCATGGTTTCTGTGTTTCTAAAACAGAAGCCTCACAATGTGCGCACAGTTTGAGATTGTCAGGTATAATGACATGCAATAATTAATCAAAAGCTAGGTTATTTTAATGCTGTCATTCATTGTTGAGAACAAATGCCCTGTAAATGTAAAAAGTAAAAGAAAATTAGAAGAAAAACAAATAATTGTGAGATAAGAAAAAAGTCCCCAGTGTTCAAGAATGGCCAGAGGCTGTTTCACCATTTTTTTCTTGAGAAAAAACAATCATTGCAGAGCTAAGAATGAACATGAAAAGCTTTAGTCTGAATATAAACCTTTTGATCACAGTTAAATATTTAAAGCAGAATCTCAATGTGATACCAGTTATGGAGGAACTAATCTTACCATGTTATATGTAGAAAGTGTAATTCATTGCAGTGTAGCAACTGTGTTATATTCAAAATTTATTTTTTACTGAAATAAAGGTAAATTTCTTGAGCAGGTGAATTTATACTTTGGGTAATAAATGCTTTCATATCCAGGGAGTCTAAGTCCAGCTGAGGTCATCCTATGACACTTATTTAAAATATAACCTGCATCAAACTGTAAATAGCAAGTAGTCTTCATCAAAGCATCCTACTGGTGTTGAAGAATGGGGCTTGTCATAAACTGCCTTGCATGCATGTTAAGGATGCAGATACAGACCAGACAATTCACCTTTTTTCACCTTAAAAGTGTTCTCCTATAAGCAGCACTAAGGATTCTTTGGTGCATGTGTGAGCCAAGTAGGTCCTTCAAGCATTGGAAGACCTATGTTTTTGGTGCAGTTTTTCTAAATTTTCAAATACACCTCATTTATCAAGCTGATTGTGATAAAGCTGTTTCTAAGAGACTTGCAAGTATGGTGGGAGACTGCACATTGCATTACGAATCAGATGGTTTTTTCTACTTGAGACATACCAACTAGGTCTGTCTCAAGTAATCCCCAAAGGGAAGAAGACTGGGCAGAAGGAAAAAGGACACGTTATTTGCTCTCCTTGCTGCTGCTGTCCAGGGAGCTCCACAGTTCTACAGCTTCCCAACTGCCACAGGTGTTACTGCCCTTGTTAGACTGTGTTAGACTGATCCACAGACCACAGAACAGACCACTGCTTCTGCAGTATTGGTCACCTAGGAACTGTAAGATACACATACCCTTTCCTTTTAATTGTCTCTGCAAGTCTCTTGGCCTCTCTTGGGAACAGTGATCTATGTGTGCCCTTTCTGTTTTCTCCTTCTTTTCTTTCCTCACAAAGGAATTACACAGGAGTATTGCCTCTGCGTCCTGTAGTTAGCTTACCATTTTCAAAACTTTTTCCCATTTCTGAAAGATCACAGACATCTACAAATTGTCTTTGGTCGTGGGGGGTTCCCCTTACGTACCAGTCAGCTCTTGACCCACTTGCTCTATAAGGACCAGAACTCACAGGCTAAAAAATTTAAAGTCCTTTGCAGCAATAGAAATCATATTTTCCAGAGCTGCTTTTTAGCCTTTCTTTTTACTGTTGGGCATAATTTTCCCCAACTTGTTCCCTAGACCCTACTAGAAAAGTAAAGGCAGTAGAATAAGCTCTGTCCTGTTCCAGGGACATCTTCAGCAGCATTCTTAGCTATTTCTCATTCTTGTATTACTTTACATTAAAATATTAAAGGCCTGTCATTAAGTTCCCTTGCATGCTTTTACATTATCTTATGTGATTTTACCATGGGAGCTATTTTCTCTGCCTCTTAGTGTTTGGTTTATTCATTATATGGCATGATTATTAGTCCTTTTCCACAGTGTTAAATCTTGCTGAACTTGTGATTTATGAATTAGTTACTTGCCTTAAATGATTAAAACTGCATGGGATACAGCAAAGATCACCTGCTGTTTATTAGCGTATCTATGAAACTACAGTCTTAAAAGACTCTGGTCAATTTGTTTTATAGTCTTTGAATGAAAAGGATATGTCTGTTGAACTATGAGTATTCTCTTGTGGCTGTTGGATAACATACTTGGCGTAACGCTGAGGAAAGATGTCGTACTCCCTGGTCAGAATCATAAAGCACAAGCTTCGGCAAAACTGTAAAGGTCTAACCAATGAAGACCTACTTTTAACAGACAAAATAAGACTAAGGTATTATAGAATACATGTTAAACAGGAGAAACCTATCAGTAAGAATAAGAAAAAAAGAATGAAAACTCACTTAAATCTGAAAACTATTCTGAATAAAATAAGTGTCTGTTTCTTTGAAGAGAAGAATGTGCCTTTTGTGCTATATATTATCAACTGCCCTGGTTTTGGCTGGGATGGAGTTGATTTTCTTCCTATTAACTGGTATAGTGCTGTGTTTTGGATGTAGTGTGAGAATAATGTTGATAACACACTGATGTTTTGGTTGTTGCTAGGTAATGTTTACGCTAGTCAAGGACTTTTCATCTTCCCATGCCCTGCCAGATGTGCAGGGGGCTGGGAGGGAGCATGGCTGGGGCAGCTGGCCCAGCTGGCCAATGGGCTATTCCATACCATATGACGTCATGCTCAGCATATAAGGCTGGGTGAAGAAGAAGGAGGGGGGGCGTTTGGTGTGATGGTGTTTTTCTTCCCAAGTAACCGTTACGCGTGATGGAGCCCTGCTTTCCTGGCGATGGCTGAACACCTGCCTGCCGATGGGAAGTGGTGAATGAATTCCTTGTTTTGCTTTGCTTGCGTGCGCGGCTTTTGCTTTCCCTATTAAACTGTCTTTATCTCAACCCACGAGTTTTTCTCACTCTTACCCTTCCGATTCTCTCCCCGTCCCGCTGGGGGTGGGGGAGTGAGTGAGCGGCTGCGTGGTATTTGGCTGCTGCCAGGTTAAACCACGACATCAACATACACACTAATGTGAAAATAAATATATTGGTAGATCACCGACAGTGTTTCTCATCTGTATTGCAGAAAATTTTCTAATAGACTCAGTGGATTTGTCTACTGAGTTCAATTCTGTTTCGGTCAACATAATTTCCTATACTTTTCTCATCACTTTAATATTTGAGCTTCTTACGTGTTCAAGTGCTTTGTGAAGAGAAGATACTGATTCCTTAGAACGTACCAGAAGGGAGAAAAGGCTTTTTCTGTTTTTAATTTACAGATGAGGGAGCAGATGAAGGTATTAAAGATCCCAGAGGGTTCAGAGTGAAAGTACTTCACATCCAGGCCTGTATTTAAACTTCTGTGATCTGCTCCCCTTCAATGTCACATCTTCCTTTCAGAGCCATGCTGGATGATAAAATAAAGCAATAGGTGACCATGGTGCATCAGCTATATGTTTATGTGATGTTCCATGATGGATGCCATTTCCATTGTAAAATACAAATATCACTGCCTGAGAGGATTTTTTAACAAGTGCTTTCTGTTGCTAAATGCAGTTTTTTATCAATATATATCGAAAATTTCTATGGCTTATAAGGTTGTTTGCTTTGTCTGCCATATTTCCTTGGCCCTTTAATATAAGTTGTTTCCTTTTAATGCAAAATGCCAAAAAATGGAAAAGTCAATCTTGCAAAGTGCTGAGGTTCTTCAAGGAAAGTTCAGGATACTTAATCTTTCCAGGTACGTTACAAAATTTGCCATCACTGAATCACTGCCTAGCCATAGAAATTTTAACAGGATAAAAGTTCACCTTGACAGCAGTTAATTAGAACTTCCCATTCACAGTATTCATTTCCACTTGCTCAATAATGATCATCACAGCAACCAAAAAAAAATTCACAGCTTTATGTTTTCAACTTCTATACTACACTCCTAACAAAATTTGAGGCTTAAATCATTTCTGTTTTGCTGCAGAGCACTAGATAATGTTGCACCAGCTTTCACAATATTCTGTGTACAATCTAGTATATAAATTCGGTTTAAGTGTCTTACGTTTATGACTTCAGGGGTAACACTGTTAAGTTGACTCTGATGAAAATGTGACTTCAGATGATTTATGAGTTTCACAAAGGCTTATATTAATTCAAAACTTCACTAAATTCACACATGGATGAACCTAACTAACTATTTTAGATTTGCAGAGCTCAAAGAATTGCTTCACTTCAAATTCACATGGTCTTTATGCAGTATAGGAACATGTGAGAGATTTTTTCATTCAAGGATGTGTATTTTTCCTTTCTAGTTTTTCCAGTGAGTTTGAAAATACTAAAAGAAAGACTGTACATGTATAGGAGGGAAACAGTTTTCAAAATTGCCGTTGTGGATGGGTATATGGTATATATTTTTTCCACAGTGATTTTATTTTCATTGATATTCATTCCTCATATCAGTGTAGCCAAGCCTATGTTTGCATTACATGGCTGATAAGCTGCCACGCAGGTCTCCCCCGGCAACCTGTAACTAGGAGAAACTTTTTAAATCACCCTCTGCCTGGGACTCACTGAGCACACTGCAAATTCCTAAACCTGGGACGTGTTTCCTCAGCTCAGGGCTTAAAATCTGCATCAAGGGCTACGGCTCAGAGACAAAACAGCCTCCTGGGCAAGCCTGTGTGCCCTCCAGTACTTAACTGGAGGAATGGAAGGAAGTTACACAGAAACCTGAGTGTAGTGTTAAGCATCTTAAACAGTTTCTGGGCTGTGTGATCTCACCTCCATCCCCAAGTTGGAGGGAACCAACCCCTTCGTCTTTGTGCAGGCGAGCCCAAAGGAAGGAGGACTCAGGCAGGCACCCACTGCTTTCAGTTGATAGCCAGCTGGCTCGCAGCTCTTAGGCACTGCTTGCCAACTGAGGTACAAAGCTGCGTGGGTGTGAATTGGGGGATACCAGTGGTTGCTTAGGTGTTTGGCCTTGTCCCCAGCCTGTGCTCAGAGCCTGGCCAAATGCACAGTGCAGGCAAGACATTCACTCTCACCTCTTTTTAATTCTTGCTATTCTACTCCGTTGACGCCCTTATTTTGCAGCCTGTCCTGTCCCTGCTATTTCATTTTCCACAGTTAGTCCTCAGAAGAATGTAAGCCTAATAATTTTGTGTTAGTAGGATTACTTTTGTAAGTTTAATGATTGATTGGATTTAAAAATTTAAGTGTATTAAAATAAGTGAACTGGTCATCTCATACTTAGTGTTGGAAAATGAGGAATAAGAAAAGAGAACTTCAATTTTTTTTTTCTTTTAAATTTCTAAATTAAAAGTTCCTGATTAATTTTTCTAAGGTTAAATGACTTTTTTTTTTCAAACAAAACTATTCCCATTAGTTTCTAACAGTTTGATTTTTCATGGAAATGTCTTAATTTCCTGGAATTCGTTCAACAACGAAAGATAAAAACTCATTTGTCCTTTCCATTACTTTCATTGCTAGGACTCTGCCTGTAAAATAATTCTCTAGTAAGTGCAGGCAGGTGCTGACATTAAAATTGCCAACTATCACAAGCAGATATATATCTCATGTTGAGCATATGTGACAAAAGAGCAGAGTTTGGCTCTTGAGTATAAAAGACTTCAGTCAGAAGAGTGGGAGATAATCAGCAAGAGTCTTCGGGAGGAAGTCTATACATCAGCTGATCTTTGCCCCACCAGTCTTGGGCAACAGCAGCCAACTGAAGAAACTCTCTCCAATTGGCTGTGCAAACTGACGGGGTGATTACCTAAAGGCTTAAGGGGCTTATTATGGGATGCAGGTGGAAGAGAATTTTGGGACTACATAAAATTTATTTTGAGATGTTCTAAGGTTATTGTGGAAATATGCAATGAGATGTTTAGGGAAAGGACCAAAGGGAGGGATCATGGGTGAATCACGGAGGAACAAGCATAGGAAAAGAGAGGGGAAAAGGGACAAAAGTGACCAAAGTGTACATGGGTCAGCACACTTGCCTGACTGAGCTCTCTGCTTGATCTTCTTATTAAATGCTACTTCGCACTGCAGAGGGTGGGTGTGCTCTCTGTGTGGGGGGGCAGCAGGAGGGGAGGCTGGAGTGGCAGTGGGTCGGAGGAGCCCGCAGGGCTGGGTGCCAGCGGTTGGGGGGGAGACCACAGATGGACCAGAAGGACAGGAGGGGGCCACTGTGTCCATCGCATCTATGAGCGCTGTATGTGTTTGTGTGGGTGCTGGTACAGGCACAGCTTTCTGCCTCTTGGCCTCTTGATGCCATTGGGAACACGCATTCAGCCATGGTACCAGCTGGACCTGGGAATGTGCAACCACCACAGCCTCCACGGAAAACACCCCACTGGATCCAGCTACCTCTAGCAGTTGGCAGGCAGATTTTTGAAAGAAAATAAGAACTAATAAGGACTGCAACTGAACTAAACTTCTATGCCAACATTAAACATACTTATGTGTATGACAATACATATATTGTCATACCTGCCAGTGATAACTGATTTATCATCGCTGTAAATGTTTTTGCTTTCTCATTATGCAAATATTGTAAATAATATAAGCTAATAATGAGCTAACATGTACTAGGTCTGATTTTACAAATATAGTGCTCACCACAACCTCTGAAAGCTATAATACCAATAACAATATTAACGCCATGAATCAGGACATTTTTCTCACCTTTCCCAAGGTCGCTTTTTAATGTAGTCTACATATTCTTCATCCTTCCAAACTTATGTTTAAAGCCACATTAGGCTGTTTGCTTTGGTTTGCATGATTTGTCCACATGCCCAGACCTGCAGCCACACCATTCAAATCATTCCAGATTGAAGTATGTGAAAGTTATCGACTGCTTTCCATTTGTGCAGTCTTCTATGTCTAAAACATGAAAAAAACAATCCCTAATAAGGTTTGTAGGAATGGTTGCCAAGAAGCAGTTCACATATATAATGAATGGTGGTATCCAGATACGTTGACTGTACTGTGCCTCTCTCCATAAACCCCACCTAAGAGTTACCATTTACATACTTTTTTTGATGTTAGTGAGATATGTAAAGCATGTTCTTTATGAGTCAGACACTATTACTTTTGTTCATGTTAAGTAGCATGTTATTTAAATGGCTCCATTGACATCTGTAAGACTTTCAGTGAACAAGGTACCAAACAAACTGAAAAATCTGGCTCTTTGGGAATATTTCAGTACAATTACTTCAATTCTTCCGTGAAAAGGGTATGAAGAGTGTAGGGGTTTCTTTTCCTCCCACTGGAGCCCTGATTCTGCAGGAATATATGGAGGAAACTGAAGGATTAGGTTCTATATTTATTTCCTACTAGTGTTGAAAGCCATTCTGAAGTTCAGTCACTGATCATTGCCTATGGCCAGAGGAATAATGCCTCTGCTCTAGAGGCACACACACACAAGTGCTAAGGTTAATGTGCCAGGTCTAAAGGAATAGGCTATACCTATATGACTCCTTGCCATCACCAAAGCAAGGATTAAATCAATCAATACAAGCTATGTTCTTGAACTACTGTAAAACACAAGTAACTGCATATAGAGAGACAGTATTTGAGATTATGAAAGTCATCTTGCTGCAGGAGAACAATTGCCTAATGTCCTCCTGGGGATGGGATGTATCTTATACATGCTATTATTTTTACAAAGGAGACATACAAAGTCGTATCATTAATAAAACACCTGCTTTCTGCTTTTTCTTTTCTTTCTAATGATGGTACACCTGTTCAAAAGATTTTACTGCTCTCACAGGTTCTTCTAAAATGTGCCGCTATCTTTGTATGAAGTTTCCATGATATTTATGATTCTCTCCAACAAAGTATGTTTTTGTATCCTCTGTGGCATCTGAAAGACTAAAAGGCAGACAAGTAGTACAACTGCTTCAAAGACCAAAAAGGGAAAGAATGATGTGATTTTCTCACATGTTTCAGAGAGAAACACTGTCTCTCTGATGCGGATATGAAAGGAACAATTTTTCCTGCTCTCACGCCTGGAAGATGAAGAGCAGGATTATAATCATAGGTAGCTAGAAGTAGCCACACATCTATAAACCTGTGTCAACTAATACTCAGACTCACTAAAATCTAGATTATTTTAGCCTGCAGATGGATCCTAAACCATTTTGCAACAGAACAAAAGACCTCATAGTTGCAGGACTTCAGTTGTTCTCATAACATCTCTTGTACAGAAAAGCAGTCAAGTCCTTAAATGGACCACATAATAGTGACTCTAAGGACTGAAAAAGGAAAATAGCTAGTGCTGTCTCCATTGGAGGCATACAGGTCTTGGCAAGGCAAAAAATGATAAGGGAAAAGCCATCACTGCAGCTTCCTTCCTGTAAATATAATTGTTGGTGCTCATATTCGTGATAGAACATGAACTCTCTGTGCTTAAATATTTAACAAGAGAACTGCCTCTGGTGGAAGCCATACATGGAAACTTTGGACTCGCCTGGTGTTGTGGGATTTGTTTCTTAGAACCGCAGCTGTGGCTCCAAATAAAGGACCGTCGAATGCCAAGTGAGCCGTATGTCTTTGTGAACTCTAATTGCAGGTGTCTGGGGATAAGTGTACTTTCCAGCAGAGAAGAGCAAAGTTCTGCCATACATTTCAAGAGCAATATCATCCATTGTTCAGCCAACTTTGTACTCTAGCTTTTGCTATGAACAAACGGCTAACACTACATCAAAAATCTTTCAGGACTTTAGCCGAGGAGGTTTTCTTCTACTTCACAGCCATTTCTATTATTAATTAACTAAGCATTTTATATGTGGTAGGAAAAGTGGAGTGTTTCGCATTTCCCTTTGAAAAGGCTAATATGTAATCCTAAAGCAAAGGCAAGAACCTAAATCCATGATAAAGCACCTAAATAATTTTAGTCTGATTTTTAAAGTTAATAAGCACTTTAAGGTCCTCTGCCACCGGTAGAAGCTGTGGATGGATAGCATGTCAGCATGCACTATGTGTAACTACAGGTCCTGACGTTGAAATTTTTTGGCCAAATTCCAATGCCTTTGTTTCTTCTGATGTAACTGAGGTATAGTCTGATACATGAACTATCAAATCAATGTTTGGCTCTGATAAGGAACACTTAAAGGCATGATAATAGCTAGCAATGGGTCTTAACAGAGCTCATATGAAGTCTCACTCTCAGCTGGGATCTAAGTGCCTATTTCAAAGCTATCACTATGGCAGGTTGGAGCTAAAAGGCTGGCAAGCAGCCATGAGTGCTGGGAAGCAGGCTCTTGGCTCAGTGTAGAGATGCACCTTGCACTGGACAGAGCTCCATCTCCAAGAGCAGAGGGTCAGATATGAACTATGAACTTTGTCACAAATAAACCAGGGTGAGCTATCTGATGAAAACTTAGCTTGTCTCTCCATCGGTAGTGAAATAGAGGAAATAAGGACCTCAATATGTTTGTGAATTTGTTATCTGTGTGTTCGCCATCCGCGCTGCTACCTGATCATAGCTGGGGTCCCAAGCATCCTCCTTAGGAACAGCTAAGCTTGGCATCACTGCTTGCATCACACCGGAGCATGGTCAGCCCGGCCTGAGCCCTCCAGGCTGCGAGGCTTGGTACAAGAGCTCACTCTCCCCCCAGCAGGGCTTGAGCATTTGCTGAGCCCCCACCTGCGGACACTTTTGCTGTGTGTGCACAGCAGATGGTGAGCACTAAGAGCACCCCGGAACCTCTGTTTGCGCTGCAAAGTAGCTGAGGCACGCAAGGCTGACACTGTTACAGAAATCCTGGTAAATTAATCCTTTAGTCTATTGAGGTGCTTGGAGTACACTGACTGAAGGAAAATATTTCAGTTCAGACAGTTCCAGCAAACGTGGACAGTTGTGGAGATCTCCAAAGGCACAGCAGCCATACGCACTTCCAGGCTAGAGGGGCATTTGGGAGGTTTAATTGGAACCTGGTGTTCTCCTGACCTGGAGAACGTTACCTCAACATATGGGATAACAAGTAATTATAAAAAAATTAGTTTGGCCATTAGTAGATTGACAACTGTGTTTAGTATGCCTTAAAATAAGGCTCAGCTCTTTTAGTGATATCAGCAGTGTTAATCATTAGGAAAGTCATTTCTGCCAAAGCCTCCACTGCTGTTGCTTTTATATTGCTAAATAATCTAATCTTCAGGGAAGAGAAAAAAGTTCACAGGTTTGGAGAAAACTTGCAAATGTAGTTTGTTTTGTTTTAAGACAGGTAAAAAGGACTCCTGTGTTTATTTATAGTCTCACAATGTTTTAATCAATTTAAGAATATCAGGTGGAAAGGCTGTTTTTCTTTTATTTTGAAATGGCTAGAATTGGCACTGATAATATTGCTGTTACAATGTAAAGTTAATATTATTACAAGGTAGGTACCACAGAACAGACAAATCGGCAAGTTGCCATCTAAAATTGCTAACATTCCAAATATCTTTATTGATATGGTTAATAAACAGGATAATATTATCAAGCTGTACTCCTAATTAGTCAATATTATCAACAGTTTTTAAGGTCTTAATTTCTCTCCTTCTAGCCCTCGTTTCTGCTATTCCCACTGAGTTAATTTAAAATTCCTGTCAAAGACTTCTGACTATGAGTCTGTGAAGTGGCTCAGGTAATGAACTCCTGATCTGACTGCTTATTCTGAGCACTAAAGTACAAAGCATGATCATCAATTCATTACTGCATGGCACGTTGTAAACATGTACGATTATTTGCCATACACTTAAGCACAGAGCTTTTTTTCTGATAAGGAATTTTTTATTAATTATATATGGCTGAACAACGGAGGCTGATGAAGCTTCTAATTTTGCATCAGGCTCCAAAGCAGCCAGTACAGAACAAATAACTAAAATCGTGTTACTACTGTTAATTTTTTATAATTTACAACACCACACTTTCAGCTGAAGTCAAAATTGTGGAGATTATTACTCTTGTGTCATTCGCTCAGAGACTATCAGATGTCATGTCTTATAATTTGTCTTAACTTCATGCCATTGCTTGAGAAGATGAGTAATTTAATCAAATCCCTTGATTCATCTTAGAGATAAATAAACATAAAGATGTTCTTTATATTTATTTTGAAAAAAGAATGCCATTACCTCATCTTAGATTCTGGTCACTGGAAATTCCAGTATACTGTGGATTATTATTTTTTTCGAGAGACTTAGAGAATAACAATTTTTTTCTGACCTTAAGCAGAGCAAGCAATAAGATAGTATTTAGCTGAAACAGTCTCTCTCAACTAGGTTAAAACATACTCATGTCATTAGTGATAGCAAAGTTTTCACCTAGGGCAAATTAAAAAAAAGCAGAGAGCTGTCTCACCTTCAGAAGGCTGAGAGTTAGGACTCTGACCTCAGATCTGTGTGGTCCAGGATTAAGTTCTTTCTATTCTATCTAGGGTCATCTGGGATTACTGGACTGCAACCCGTGTCATTTCATCCCTGACCAACGAAGAAGAACACCTCATCTGGTAGCGCAGATGTGCTGGGGCGTGGTGCCAGAGCAGCGGTAGGAGATCTGCCACGTGGCCTTCAGTGATGTCTGGTGCTGACTCAACCACTGAGGATAACATTGTTCAGGCTGTGTAATGGTACACCCTGGAGGGAGCTGAAGCTGAGCTAAGCAAGAAAAAAGAAAGCATCAGTACTGAGCTTCTTGGAGCTGGTACTCTAGGGAGGCTGATTTTGCTATGGCAGACAAGGAATTTTGCTTTGAAGTTACCTCCAAGAACGTTGTAAGAGAATTGTTTGGACACAGCCCTTAAGTTTCACTCACAAATTTGGGTCCCTTCTGGCCTGTTACACATTACAAGAGCTAGTTACAGCCTCTGAGGTGTCTGCAGCAGAACTTGTCAGTGCATCAGTCTAGCAGAACCTTTCTCTCCCCTGCCATATTTTTGGTTTCTGTTCCCTCCCAAACCTACTGCACAGGGTTCCAACTCCACAAAAAATTTAATATCATCTCAGAGTACCTTTTACTGCTCTGGCGGTAGCCAGGATCAGATCCAACAACATTAAATACTGCAGGTTGTGCACAATAGGTATTCCTTTCCTAAAATACACTAACTGCCAATGTTTAATTCAAAATTGTTCAAATGCAGGTAATATTGAATGAGATCGTTTGTCATTTGATCCATTTTCTCCATTCTCAGCAGACACAGTTTTATTACTAGTCTGAGCAAACCAGAGAACATTTGCATCATCATAATCATAAAACGCATTCTTTTGTCATTAATTAGACACAACTGGGCAGGAAATAACACAGAGGCCATAAAACCTAGTGATGTATATTCAGCTCAAGGCAATAGATTTTTCCTTCGATTTCCAGAATCTTTGGACAGAACTGAAATAAGACGTATTCTTGCTTTGCGACAACTACTTCTTTTTATACCTCTTTGCCCTACCTTTACTACAGCTTTCTCTAGCCCATGAAGTGAGCCACCCAGCTGTGACAAGGAAGGCAGGCAGCTGCAGGCAGTCACTTATTTTAAAGGCACTTCCCGTACGTGGCAAAAGTCACAGTGACAGTGTGAAGAGTGCGTAAAATGTGTCCATGTTTCAGACCTTTCCTTTTCACAGGTTGTCTCATATGCCAGGGTGGTGGAGAACTTCATATGTCTACAGTCAGGACAAGTGAAAAGCCCTGACTAGTTAATAGGGGAGCATTCACATCACATTCAACTCTTATCATGTGCATGCACACAAAAAAATTAATGATTACACCTGTGCTTATACACACTCCACAGATGCAGACATACCATTCTTTTCTCCAAAGAAAAAGCCTTTTTTATTACTTTTTTTTAACCCAAACATTTCCCATGTGAGGAAGATGGTACAGTGGTAGATCTTTAAAGAATATGGTACAAGCCTGGTTCATAATCATTCTCTAAATGATGAACTTTAAAGAACTAGATGAGACAATACAGGGCGACTGCTATACTGAACTTCGTTTGCCAGCCCTTAGTGCCTACTGGGAACAAGATTCTGTCAAGACAGTGGCAAGGGTAGGTATATTCATAGTGTCTGTGCATTTGGTAGGGGTATGTTTTGACAGGCTTCTTGGAGAAGTAACTTTTGTTCTATGTCCTCTTGTCCAATAAGTCAGTCCCAGACTTTGATGTTTTCTCCAGCAAGTTCAGAGAGAACAGAGTTGGGTACGATGTGATTAGGGGATATTTTGAATACTTTAAATGGACAAATATGTAAAAACAAGAGTCTGCTGACAGACAAAATGTGAATAGAAAAAAAGGCTAAATATAGAAATCAGTATTTCACAGTAATACATTATGGATCACATTATGGATTACACAGACTGTTAGTGCCAGTGATTCTTTGATTATCAACCGTTTATGGTATGCGATTGGTCCCTGGTGTCACAGAACATTGGTCCTGATCAGACTGAACAAATGAAACCAGTGTGCATGCATGAAAGGGAATTTTGTTTTCTGGCCATTTTTATCACATTAGTTCTAAAATGGAAAACAAAAATAGATTAATAGCTTTCTATTTATTTCAAATATTCAAAGTAATTTTTCAAAAAATATTTTCAAAATAATAATATTTCAAAGTAATTTTTTCAGGGCTTATTCTGCCCGGGGTGAAAACAGTAATCAACGTTAGGATTTGAAATAGCACTGCAAAATTGTATATCTCTAATAATTCCTATAATTCTACTGGTACATATTTCCTCTGGCAGTTGGGGTAATGCCAGAATAGAAGATAGATTGTGCGAATGTTTACATGTTTTATTTCTAAAATAATTACTTTGTTATTGGTTTTGATGGTACATGAAGTACAGTGCCATCTAATAGAAGCGAAACAGAACAATGGCACTGGTATATTCTCCATTGGTACAGTTTTTACTGCACTGGACCACACATTTATCTCCTGAAATCAGGGGCTGTGTCGTCATCCAAAGCATCTCCAGTTCCCCCATGAATATTTTTAATCAATACAACTTTTCCTCCTAAATTGGAATTATCACCCGATTGAGCATTGTGGATGTGACCTCATCATAAAATGTAAGAAAAATGATGATTGCAGAGAGGCAATAAGAAATTTGGAAACATTTGCTAATTAATGAATGACATTTTGCAATTATTGTTGGTCAGTGCATATTTCCAACTCTCACTGAGGTGAGGAAATGAATTAATTTTGTACAACTAAATATATTGCAGGTTATGTCAAGCATTTAAAGCTTAAAAAAAGAAGGGAGGAAGAAAGGAGAGGAAAAAACTTTTAAAACCCTAAACTTCAGTTCAGGAAGTAGCAAATCTCCTTGTATTAATTATAATCTAAAAATGTTTAGCTAAGATAATAAAAATGTCTTGCTTGTTACCATAACTTATTTTCATGACCTACATTAACTGTTATGAATGTTTCCCATCAGTACAGATATATCTTTTATCAGTCCAGAATATATCAACAATGTTGCCAGACAAAGCCATTAAAAGAAACTCTAACAATAGACAACAAATTGTATCAACAACTAAGCTTGCTAAAAACAGTGTAAGGGAAAGTAGAAGAAATTTAAATGTGAACCAAGTGAACATACACAAGAAATAAAAATAGGATTCAAGAAGGTTATCAGATTCAACATATCCAGTAACAGTTTTTATTCAACAATATTTTCTGAAAGCAACTTGAAAAACTTATCAAAAAAAAAGAAATTCTTTAGCACCAGGAGGTTCTCTCACAAGATTAAGTTACCCGAAGAAGTTTGGTGTCACCAAGAAAGATGAAAAAGTATGCATTTTGTTTCTAATTGGCTGCAACCTGTGGAAAGTAAAAAAAAAAAAAAAGGCAATTTACCTCAAAATAATTATATAAAATAAATTCAATTAATGTGGTGTACAGAAAAGGTTAAATAAATTCTGTCGTTTCTTTAAATGTATAGAACTGATAGAGGAGAATTTTTAAAGCACAGATGGTGTGTTTCTTTTAAATCTTCCAATATTAGCAGTTGATCTACACTCAGTTTGGGATGATAAATGAGCATTTTCACCTCTATGTGGTGTTATGCCACCTCTCATTTTTGTCATGTGATCAATGTCAACTGATAGTATGGGGTGAAGAGTGCACCTAAACAACCCTGATCAGAGTATTAAGGATCCAGCATGTGAGAATCATGCTCAATGAGTAAAAATGGTATTCTGCTGTAAACAATATGCACATATGTGAATGCAAACAGGAACAAGAAAGACCTGTGAAATAATCTTTGTGAAAAAAATGGAGAAGTTTCAGCTACACTTGAACTGTGTTTAGTTTAAGAAAGGGATAGAAAATTGGAAAACTCAATGTAAGAGAACAACAAAAGGGATATTTTTCAATTAAGAAAGCTTGAAAGAGGAACAAAAAGATCTTTCTTTTTAGGAAGGGTTTTATAAAGACAATATTGATCAGTTACATTTAACTTTTCAGAGATAAGACAACTGATCAGCTTACTTGCACAAAATAAGTATTAGGCTGGATTTAGAAGAAGGATTTTCAAAAGTTTTGATACCTGAGTTCAGCTCTGTAGGGCTATTATGGAGTGTCATTTATTTGAAGCTGCAAGAACAGCTATAATAAACATCTGTTGGAGGTGGGCAAGGAATATTTGTCCTTTCCAAAAGATAAAATGTGCATGCATACATATATAAAAAATTGTTTCTCCAAATTAAGCATGTCATAATATCTTATAAACCCAAGACCTTAGAACCTAAAACTGTCAACTTCTTTTCTTCCTCATTAATCTCAAAATATAACTCAGCTTCCTCCACAAAATTACATGCTATAGATTCAAGAAATGATTTCTGTCTAGTTAAAGAGAACAATAACATATATTTCATGCTTGTCAGGCATAGATTCAAAACAAAGCAGATATATTTTAAAACTGAATTCAGATTTATTTTATGACTGATCAAATCTGATGTTTATCTTCAACAAGACAGACTAATTCAGAACTTATTAAAAATTAATTGTGTTCATTTGTTCCCTGGAATTTTGTACTATCATTTAAAACATATTCTGCAAGGATAGCTTATTTTGCAATTATTTATCCACGGAATAAAAAAAACATTAAAAAGGAGGAATAAGGTTTGTATCACTTCAGCCAGCTTTGATGATGACTGTGTCAATAAGGTTAAGAATGAAAGACTGACATTCTCAGCGCTGGAGCGTACCAGGAGTCCTGTAGACATTTGTGTTAGGACCTGTGCTATGATTAACAAATCATATTTTTGAAAAAGGGACTGACTACAGAGGCCACAAAGTTTGTAGGCAACACAAAAGTAATTAGGGTAGTGAAGAAATGAAACTTTTGAGAAGTATTGTAGAATGTTCTCATGAAACTGTATAAATAGGGGAAAAAAAGCAAAATGGTGAAAATGGCAGACTTGAAATTGTTAAATGCAAAGAAAAATATCTGGCATAAAAGAACTATATGTACACCATGATGTATTACAAATAGACAATTACTATGCAGGTAACAGAATATGGAGTCTTTATAGCAGGAGTTAAAAATATCAGGTCAATTCTCAATAGCAATCCAGCAAGGAAATAAAATGTAAAATGTATTAGGAAAAGAACTGAAAATAATTCCTTCTACTGTTAGGTCACAGATGAAACGTTGTTTACCTACAGCCTCAGTGTTTCCAGCTTTTCTTATTTTATCTGCAAAATAGCACAGAACTAAAAAACGGATTGAGAAAGGCTACAAGAATGACCAGAGGTTTGCAGTAGTTTATGTATCAGGAAAAACTAAATTAGGACTCTTCAGCCTGGAAAAGAGACAATATTAAAAAGATGCTATCACAGCAATTTTCTATGACTTCTTATAGTTTCTCATGGTGGAAGGACTAAGGACACCCAGTGAAATTATCATACAAAGTGTAATTAAATTAAGTAACTTATTGCCACAAGGTGTGGCAGAGGCCAGATTATAAATGGGCTCAGAAAATAAATTTTAAAACAAATTCATGGAAGAAAGGTCCATGAGACCAGAGACTATTCAGTATGCTGATGCAAATGCAGTCTCTGACTCTGGAAGTCCCTAAACTGTAGATTGCTGAAAGCTGGAATGGCACACCAGGGAAAGTGTCACTATAAAATTGTCCTGTTCTTGTCCTTTTTTTGATAAGCTTCTGCAAATGCTTACTGCCAGATACAGGACACTTACCTAAACGGATCTTTGATTTCATCAGAAAATTTGTTCTAAAATTCTTATCTTAACAGTGATGCAGAGAAGATACAGTAGGTCATAGTCTAAAAAAGGTATACTTAAAAACCACTGAAACATTACCTAATTGATTAATAGCTTAAATATATTAATAAGCAATAATAATGCATTGTTTAATCACCAAGTTTATTACATTTGTATTAAATATATGGCCAATATTTTCCCTATTTGAAACCATGTCATCCAGAGACTGCAGAATTCCTAAGCCCAAAAGTCTTGAAAGGGCCACAGAAGTTTTATTGTTCCTACAAGTTTCAGTTCCTCCTGCCTGTGTGAATGGTAACTTCTGCCAGTTGCTTCCTCTCTCACCTTCAGGGAATTTTTCTTATGAAAGTGGTTTAGGAAACATATAATGCCTGTTACCCCTTCAAATGTAAACACAGTTCTGTCTACAAAACAAATATGACAAAAGTATACACCAGGTTTAAATATAAAGTAAAAAGATAAGATGATATTTCAGCAGAAAGCAGAAAGAATCTGAGAGTTATTTGTAGAAGTCACACGTTACAGAGGTCAAATATTGTGAAAAACTTCAGTTCCTTTATCTCACCTGTTAGAAAATCCTTAGAGTGTTTATTTATCTACCAAAGGCAGCCTAACAAACTTCTATCTTCAGCAGGCAAGAGACAAATTTCTTTTATATCAAAGAAAGAAATGTTCAGTTCTTGATATCTCAGCTATTTCACACCAAAGTCACTCCTTACAGAATTTTACTTCACAGTGTCTGAGGGACTCCTTTCAGTGGACAATTTTCTCACTAGGCAGTGCTGTCTGCTTTGATTTCTCCAGTATGATTTCATGTCCAAGCAACCAACACCTGGAAAAGTACCTCCAGGAGCAGGTTTCTTGCCTCCTGAAGGCCCCACACTGGTGCCAGCATAACACAAGATGTTTTCCAGCCATTGCAGAGTCCTTCCTTATGAAAGGCCAGTAAAAGCACAAGAAAAACCTGCTGTCCTGTTGGCAAGCCCTTCTATCTTAAGAATTCAGGATATCATCCTTCGACCCCTCTGTGGACTCCATTTAGAGTTGCCATTTCTGAGGGTGACCAGGTAGTTGAACAAGTGGCCACAGTATAACGCACATCCAGATGTCCATGCCCGGTAGTCAGCCAGCCTGGAAGGGTGGCACACATCTGTAATGGTGACATTATTGTAAAGCTTTCGCACATCCTAGAGTTGAGGAGCCCAAAGAAGTGCCATCTAGAGTTAGGTTGCAGGAGGGGAAAATATAGATGCAGCAAAGAGAAGCAGCCCCATGGTTTCTTCCCACACTGCACTAGACCATGGGAAGACGGAGGGCCACAGTCCTACCTTCTCATGATTGTGAGCCTTTTAAAACATCGTATTTGTCCTTAGAAAGGCATTTAGATATCGGACATGTGTTTCAATTGTAAACAGTTAAAGGAGGAAGATTTATTTTGGCCCTGAATACTGACATTGAGAAACAAAAGAATACGTTACACCCCTCCTTTCTTATTCTGACCTCATGGGTCTGTTCCCCAGGCAGTCCGGCAATATGAGTGTTTGTAAATAACAACACATGCACCACCGTAGCTTGGTGTGGGGTGTGGGGACAGGAAAAATACCAGCATGGTTCACATGAAAGGTAATTTCATTACATTTGAGTTCATAAATTCTGGGTGTACCTGAAATGGAAGTAAAAAGAAAATAAGTTTTGCTAAGCAGCTGACCATCCTCCTCTCAAAGAAACTGTTCTTCCAGTAGAAAAATGAGAAAATGATTAAAACTTGTCAAAAAAAAAAATCCAGAAACTGCTGATATAATCAGCTGCAATTTATATTAAAAGGATCATTTTTGCTTCTCCAGGGTATTAGAGTTCCTCTTCCATTTCTCTAGACTACATTTGTTAACTCTGAAACAGTTCAAAAGACTAGGAAGATTTTAAAAGCATTGACAACTCTGCAAGGAAAAAAGTGAAGCAACATTTTTATCTCTTTCCCACCTGCTTTCAGCAGGTGTATGCACGCAGACTACATAGCTTTTATGCATTGAGAAGCTTGTATAATTTAGAACTTCATGCTCTACACATTTCAAATTGGCTTGACCCTTTCCCCTCCCAGGCACACACAAGCACACAAATGGAGTTTTACTGTCTTTTTCAAACCACAGTATCCTCTAATTTATTCAGGGTTGTCTTTTAGAGTGGTTAAAAAAGCATTTTAATTAATGTTTCAGTCAGAAACCTTCCTCATGATTTTGTGGTGAAGAACCAAGCGTAAAAGTGACTTAATGTGGATATTGCCTATTTTGTTGCAATGCTCATATTTTTGGACATAAACTGACTGCCTGGAAATATGTCACACCTCAGTGACTGAATGGTAAAAATGGATGCATTTAATTATTAAACTCTACTTGATGACTTAAAACTACATCCTCGTAAATAAAGAGCCACCAAAGAATTTGGGGTTTTTTTCTGCCTTTCCAGCTGATTTCTTTGTCCAACTACCATTTCCTATGTACAAAGGGAATTCTCAGCCGATTACACCAGCTGAGGACTGTGCTGTCTTCCTCGTTCCTATTCTGACATAAGGAAAAGACAAGAACAGAGCAGAAAACAGATATACTCCAGGAATTCCTGGCTAATCTAAGATTTATGCACCTAAACAAAAGTGGAGAAGTCCCACAGCTCTTCCATACCATTTCGAGCCAGGTTGGTGTGTACTTTCTTGTGAAGGAAGAAAGCTGTAATCAGTTTCTAATTATTCTATCATTTGTTCTTTGGAACGAACCAGTTTTTGAAAAGAACCTGGACCACTAATTACACGGGTGGCTTTGATATACCGTACCGCAAAATAGCACATTTTCCATTTTATTTGGATTTAAAAGGATTTTTAATAAAGAGGATATACCTAAAAAGTGGAAGTTGTCCAATGGTTATCCATATCCTCACCTCTGAATAAATAATAATCTGTTACAATCAGTAGTTACATTGATTATTCATTAATTGTTTCTGTTATGAAATAAACAGTAGAACAACAGTAAGTTTCTTGTAACAGTGTGAGACCTTAATTGAGACATATAGATGTCTTTTTTAAGTTGGTAGCATTGTAAAAGGATTGGTTTTGCTGAGAAGACAAATATCTAAGTCTTTTTTGTCAATGATTGTGGTTAAGAGAGGAATGTACTTAAAAATGTCACATTTTTATTTCTAATGTCTGCTTAACTTTCAGTATAAAACTGGAAAAAAAAATTATGAGAAGATAGAGAAATTCAATTGGAAGGAATCCCTGTGGGTCCAACTCCCTTCTCAAAGCATCTCAAAGTTTGTTCCAACTTCAAAGTTTTATCACATACCTCAGGGTCATATCCAGTCAAGTTCTGAATATCTCCAAGGACAGACACTCTAAAACCTCTTTGGGCAGAATTAATGGGAACTTAGAATCAGTCAATACAGATACAAATAAATCAGTCAATACAAATAAATCAGTCAATACAAATAAAGTGAAAAAGTAAAGTAAAAGTAAACAAAGTAAAACTCTCTCAGCTTTCAGACCAGACTCAGTCAACATAGCTTTTGAAGGTACAGATCAGAGTCAGACTTAAAAAAATGTTTCATCTGAATTAATTCTTTATTAGTTATTCACTAGTTTTTAGACTTGGACAGGAGATTACTCAGCAACAACTTTATGAAGCCCTCTATATATAGAATCACAGAAGGGTTGAGATTGGAAGGGACCTCCTGGTCCAACCCCTCTGCTCAGGCAGGGACACCTGCTCTCATGGCTAGTTGACAGAAAGGAATGAGCTTTATACTTACTCTGGAGTGAATTCTGTTTGAGAGAAAAGAACTGGATATTAAATCTGTTTTGT
This sequence comes from Calonectris borealis, assembly GCF_964195595.1. Lineage (NCBI taxonomy): Eukaryota > Metazoa > Chordata > Aves > Procellariiformes > Procellariidae > Calonectris > Calonectris borealis. The sequence goes on along the minus strand of NC_134315.1, from coordinate 28,205,169 downwards.
AATGTTAATGAGAATCTTACATGTAGATGCATTCTCCAGATAAATCACTGGAAAAACTTCCATTATATTCCAAGAGAATGGGTTCAGATTCCAGGCAAGATTTTTTTAAAACAGGAATCTGAGCTTAGATTCCTACAAACAGGCAGTGCTACTTTTTCTTAGAAAGACTTTTGGTCAAAATAGTTTTGCAGACTGAAGCAGATGGATATATGTGGTTATAAATAGATTTTTTAGTTTCAAAACAGAAAGTGTCCTAATAACCTTTGCAAGAGGTTCCATACCACCTTGCAAAAGAAATAGAATGGTCAGGAAACCTAACTGATTTTCAGATGGAGTTTGATGAGTTTATTAACTTGATTTTATGGTCTGTGCATTCCTGTTGTATACCACTGCTAAATTATGAAGGAGTTGGTTCAAGTTCAAAGAATGTGGAGAAAACATTACTGAAATCATGAAAAACAATCATTTTGGCATTGTTTAAAAGAAAATCTCATGTGGTTTAGTTTTAATCTCAGTGAATTTATTTCAGGGAAGTGATTTATATGAACTGAAAGATCATACCAAAATGAGGTGTTCCATAATTATGAAAGTGAGCAAAAACATTCTAATAACCTCAAATGCACCTGATTTGAGTTTTATTCATGAAAGTTGTTTTATTTGTGCCTTTGGTCCCAATTGAAAGACTATTTTGAAATTTTGCAAAATCTTTTCCAGGCACTTCTGCTGCTGGACACATGGCCAGAACTTCCCCAAAGTTTAACAGATGTAAGTTCTGTGGGTTCCCTGCTGACAGATTACCAGGAGCAGAGCACACATGGCCTGTAAGGTCAGAGCTAGAGGGACAGTTGCTGGGAGCAAACTAAGTGAACTGCATCAAGGATGAGGAAAGTAGCATACAGCAATCAATAGCACATAGAAGTGAACACAGATATTTTTAATAGGAAGTGTTACACATCTTTTGCATATCTGCTTTCTGAGATAGTCTTCATTGCAAAAATATTGTGTGTAAACAATCCTACTATCAATTTCAGAAAAAAAAAGAAAATTATTGGAAAAATTTCTTAGGTACTCCTTAAAACTTTCCATTAAAGTAGTTCTTAAAAGAAATATGAGAAAATACACCAGAAGAAATGTAATGACTTTTGATTGGCAATACATTTCTTTGTGTTCAGAAAGAATAATGATACAATTTTTAGATTTTGAAGTTTCTCTGCCACTTGGATATAAATGGTTTTATTCTCAAACTCACTTTTGTGGGTTTTGAAAATTCTCACTTCAGATGAAAAGTACCAGTTTGTGTGGAGACACAGTTCGGGCAGTGAAGATTCTCTCATGAATTTGTGCCTGTAGCATTGTCTCCTCGTTCCTTGTATTTCTAAAGGCTGGTATTGGCCAGATCCCCCCTGTCTACAATTCACAGAGCTCTGTCTACCTTACTTTGGAGGTTGTGAGTGTAGGGCTGTCATCATTTTCTGTAAGAAATGGCTCAACTTACAGCTCTTCCTGTGAGGAGCGGTAATTCTGGCTGCCCTGGGTCTGCTGCCCTCTCGCTTCTGTCCATTAAGCTAACCTCCTGCTAACCTTCCAGTGGGGTATGTCAGAAATGTACCTTTTCTAGATGGTGTTGCATGTTTGTAATGAAAGAAGTTATCTGAAGTCACTGTACCATTTCTTGTTTTCCTGAACCACCTTCTGTGAATGCACTCTACGAAATTAAAAATATTTAATTACCTTAACTATATAATTCCAGTATAATGAACTTCAGTATTTTTAGAGCAGATTAATGTAGTATATAATTTTATGAACAGAAGAACATTTTAAAGTGTAAAGTAATGGCTTAGAAGGAAATAAAAAGACAATAAAAGAATTTAAATAGTCTACTCTGAATTAAAATGATGTTAAATCATCCATTAAAAAAATTGCACAAAACCTTGTTGTTCCCTCAGTTTTCAAAGAAAGTTTCACCAGGTGTATCTATGCAGGGGTAGCCCAGCAATGTTTCCTTCCTGCTAGTTCTGGAGATTCATTCTGGGATATGATCAGCTGAGCATCATCTGTCTCCTAGTTAACACTGGGACTTCTCCTGCACTCACAGGAAAGAAGAGACCAGAGGTGTATTCCCATGGGTCTCTGAACTGGATGATAAGGGGGCCAGAGCTGGGTGGACATCAGCCTCACAGTGAAAAAACAAATACTAATATTCGGATTCATGATGGTGGGAATTACGTGAGCGCATTCAAGAAAGTGTCAGACTAGAGAAAAGCAAGAACTCCATGCTGCCTGTCTTTAAACAAGTGATTCAATCTTTTCTAAGTCTGACTGCCTGCCATTATCCCACCTTGCTGAAACGCTCAACCATTGCTCAGATTTTATTTTTTCACAAACATACTTTGTTGGACTTGAGTTCTTTTCCTTTTATTAAACACTCTTTTTCATTATGTGCCTTCTTCATTACAACCTCTGTTCACAGGCAAAGCATTTAAAATACCTGCTATTTACTCATACAAATGTTTTAAATAAGTCACGTAAAAATCAATAAAGCCAATTAAGTTAGAAAATTAATATTCATTATGCAAATTAAAAAAAGAAGATTGAACAGCAAAAAAAATGCTACTAAAGCCCAACCCCTAACATTTCATTAGGTATCACATCTTAATAAAAATTCAATAAAGTCAGAGAGTGCAATCTGCAGCTTGGTATATATCAAGTCTCCTTTGTCTACAGAGAACGTAATTGTTTAGTACTCTGGATATATGATCCCAAAGCAGATAGGGCACATAGTAGGAGTGGGGCTGTATGTATTGGCTGTAACTGAGGGACACATCATGGACACACATAACATAATACCACATTAGGGAAGTTCTCTGTGTGTTGCGCAGCACAGATGGGAAAATGTTGTGGTGTAGGACAAACAGATGAAATCACCTAAGCTTTAAAGTCTTTAGAATAGCTAAAAAGAGAAGCAAGAGTACGGATAGCTGTGCATCACCAGTCATTGAATTTACTAACGAGTGTTAATGGACATAGCAGTATAGCACTACAGATATATAAGCTAATACCACTGTTCAATGAAAGGTCATACTCCCCACATCGGTAGGTATTATGGTCAGTAGGTCTTTCTGAACCATTTTTTCCAAGGGTGTCTCAAACAAATCAGAGATTTACTATATTCTGAGTTTTTAATAGCTTTGATTTCTGCTAATCTCCCATGACTGAGTGTGTGTGACTTGAATGGAATTTTATCTATCAGTAGATAACGATGCAGCAGCTAGATACTGTTGGGTGACATTACAGAAAATCACTAACTGCAAGAGGGACTGAATAATCAGGTGCAATGTCTCTTCCCACATCCTAATTCAGGCAAAGATTGAGGCGAGTTATATAGTAGGTCGCAGACTCAAGCTTTTAACCTACATGCTGATGAAACTCACAGGAAAAAGACATGAAGATTAATCTTGCATAAAATTCAGCTAGATTCCCTCAAATAAATATCATCTTCTTCTACTTATCAAACAGCAAAGAGTTTGTCTGCCATAAAAGTTGTCGAACCCACACTATGAAGATTTCTTGAGATGTCTCTGATGTGGGACCTATACACAGTAGTGTACTACATGCCTTTTGATAGTGTTTCTTCATGGAGATATCACTCAGCCGCAGCTTCTCCATAGAGAATAAATCCACAGAGCTGATACCACAGATGCAATCCTGGAGGAGAAGATGGGCATTCAGTCAGTTTGTCCAGGTCGAATGGCACAGCACTCCCCCTCACGAGCAGATGACTCTGTGGAGGAAGAGACCTCCTTCACCACTAGTCATGTGTGGAGGGTACATAGGCAGACAATCATGGAAGGAAAATGAATGGTTAAAAGGGAAAAAAAGTCCAAGAGCAATCATAATTTGGTGCTAATTTTTTAGAGTTCTTATATTAAAATTCAAAACATGCTATGACTGGCCACATGGCAGAAAAAGGTATTAATATGCCAATGCTTTTCCTTAAATTACCGTGATAATGATATAATAACTTCTTAGGAGTAGAAGTGGTACATTTACATGGGGTTGTTTTGGGGGTTTTTTTTGAAAGTTCCATTTCTTTAATTCTCATTTCGGTTACTGACTGACTACTGAAGGAAAACTGCAGGAACTTGCAAGTGCTGAGTAAATGTGTAAATTCTGAGCTCTTGAAACTTCCTTCACCTTGTGGTGCTGACTCCCAGTCACTCACCCTTTCACCTGGTACCATGCTAGGACCTAGTGAGATGTCTCCAAGAGACATCTCAAGCCTGAAGCAATCCTTGCCTCCCTCATGGAATTTAGGACGTAACTCCTTCATTTTTAGACAATGTAAAAGTTGTAAAGCAGAGACAAGAGTCTGGCCAGAAACAGCTGAATTTTCAAATTTTTCTCTGCAGAAGCAGATAATGACCAAAGAAAATGTATTATGTAGTAAGTACTTCATCTCTTTTTTCTGTTACTTTAAGGTGGCTTATTTTACTTGTTTAGTCAAAAGACATTTGCCATCAAACTGGCATAGGGCAGAATTAGAGTATTAGAATATTCAGCATTAGAGTAATATAATATTAGCACAGCAAGATGGCTGGGTGGGTACAAGTGGATGCATGGGGTATGCGGAAGCTTGAATATCATTCTGCTGAAATGAACTTCTGTGGAAATGGCTTGTTTGAGTTCTTGGAAAATCATTTGATCCAGGAGCCTGAAAGCTAGACAAACTCTCCCTGAAATCAGTGCAAACATTGTCTGTTTAAGAAGAATTGCAAAGAAGGTTATCATCAAACATAGCCTCAGAGCACTAAGGAGGCAGCCTGAGTGTACTGTTCTCAGTAAACTACCCATGTAACTGCAGATGACTAAATTCCCTTTTTGCAGGCCAGACCACTGCTGAGAACACTCCTTGGAGCATTTCTCCAAGCTGCAGTGGTACTTTCAACTACTACTGTATTCTGGTATTATAGCCCAAACACTGCAGCTTCACTACTGAGATCTGAAGCATTCAGATATATTATTATGTAATCCCAGATGCTTGTTTAAAAAATTAATTCCCCTCTCCTGAAAGAAAATCAATTCCCTTATACTTTTTAATTTCTTCTTTTCTCCTCAGAGGTACCTTAGCTTGAGACACAGTTATCTTTGCCATGGGACTCGTGGCAAGAGCCCCACAGCAAGTTTCCTGCTGTCATCACTTTACCCCTTCCAGTTTCTGTTTGTCCATCTTGACCTGGTTGATTTCTAAACACATGAAAACAGGTAGTACTGTAACAGCATGTGTGACTGAAAAGCAAAGGAGAGGGAAGAGCAGATTTCCACACAGAATATCAGTTTTGGCAAGCTTGTAAATTTGCCCTAAAGTACAGGGCAATTTCTAAAATTTCTAAAACAATTTCTAAAATTGTTTGGGAAATCAGGTTCCATTGAATAAACTAAGAAATGCAGAATAAAAAAAGATAAAAATAAGAAAAGGTAAAGTGAAAGCATACTACCTGTATTGGTTTTCAGAGTATTTTGACTTTTCATTTCCTAACTGGTCATTTCATTTCATAATGAAGCATTCCTTTCCTTTTCAGAATTGAGGCTTTTAAGTGTAAAAATAGGAACTAATAGTCAAACACTGTAAGGAAATACTAGTTTCTAGTGGAACTAAACATTTCAGGTTGACTCCTGTAAAGTACAATAACGTTTCAGGTTGGCCCAGACCAAATACTTTATTTTATTTTATTGGTTAAGTTGCTAAATCCAGATCCTATAATTTAACATGTGTAAGTAAAGCTCCTGCCTCTTGCTGTCTGCTTGAGGTATATTCATCAATAAAAGCATTCCTTAGCTGTCATGTTGCCAGTTTTCTAAAGTAACAGGACTGAAATCAATTAAGTAAATAGTCTTCAATAAAATAAATGTCATCATCTTTAATTCATATATTGTCTTCTAGTCATTTTAGGGATTTTACAAACTATGAGTGATTTTTACAGGAAAAAATCGAGTTTTAATTATAAAATTGATTATTTTTCTCTCCTGCCATTCCTTTTTTGCTAGATTTTTAATAAAAATAGCAATCAATAGCAATATTTTTAAAAGCAAATAAAACAGCTATTTTATAATGGTTGGAAACTATTGCAAATGGCTATAGTCAAATTTTACTGGTAAAATAGTTACAACTTATTTCACCATAACAAAGAGCTAATAGCTTGTATTTTGGCCTTTTACAATTATCTTTTCTACTTCAAGTATTTCTCTTGTTTGATTTAGTTATAAATGTGTTTAACACAGAGGTAAATGTTCACAAATTCCAAATTAGATTACTTAGAAATACACACCAAAAAAAATCAACCTTGCATCAAAAAATCAGAAGTCTGTAAAGTGAAAATGTCATCGTTTCCTGGTTGGTAACTAGAGGCAGTGCTGAAGAAAGGGAGAGAGGACAGAGGTAAAAGCTAGATCAACCTCCCTCCTGCCAGCCCTGCACAATTTCGACAGAAAGTTAGACAGCAGTCATGTTGCCTCTTTCCAGAGTATCCAAGTACAGAGCTGCACAATGAAGGTTGACCAAGTTATTTTTGGCCAGAGATGATATGGGGGCAAAAAAAGTCATACCTCTTTCTGCAGCTGGCAAGTGAAAGACAACTGTAGAAACTGTAGGCAGGAACTCCTCCGACTGTTTTCAAGTGCTGATTATAAGGGAGAGAGTCACATGTGTTTGCCTGACTTCTGATCTGTCTGCTGTAGTGCTCTTTCAAGTCTGGTTTTTACCCTGAAAGGTGTTTTCTGCAACAAGCTTTTTATCAAGCTTTTAGGCCAACACAGCTGAATAACACACATATTCCACAATCATAACACTATGAAAAGAAAAGGTTCACGTGAACTTTTCCCTTAATGCAAGGGGGAAAGCTGAGACAGGAATAAAACCAGCATTTTTTCCTGTTGATTCGTATTCTGACCTTCATGAGATCATTTAAGCTCTGGTCTTCCTCTATAAAACAGGGATAACCTTCACAAGTAACCCAAAACGTACTCATTCACTTGCCATGAGTTACTAAAAAACTGTGGCGATTAAAGGGATAGATTTAACAGGAGTGAAGGGACAGAGAAATAGGTCATTAAGGGGACTCTGACTTTCCCCTAACGCTGCCCGACTTGGCAGACCCTGCCAACAGCCTGATGCTGCACAGCTGCACAACCTCCATAATGCATCCCTGAAGGAGCAGCACTGAACCGAGTACCTGTCTGCAGAAGCATGTATAGCTATCTAATGATGTTGGGAGATGACATTAAATGTTACATTCACATTAATTCTATTATACTGATATAAGGTAGTTTCAAAGCACAATGAGTGCAATTAAGAGGGAAAAAATCTACATAATGCTTAGCATTAAATTTTAATAGGGAGTTATACTTATCTGCATTTTATAGTGAAAAGGTATTACTGCTCGCTTCTAGTTTCCTTTAGACCTCGGAGCAAAATATTACACAAATAATATTACACAAAATGAACAAATGAGCAAATATTTGCTCACAAAATGAGCAAATATTACACAAATGAACTAATTTGGCAGCAAAAGTGTGTTGTCAAAAAACTTTTACACTTTTATTTGGGACCCAGCAATTGTATGCCTCAATAACAAGTATCTTCATTTTGTTACCGACAGTCAGAGAAATAACAAAAATGTGAAAGGTGTTTGTGCCCCTGACAGTCCAGAGTTATTCTGAAAAGTAACCTCTGCTTTCTTGGGGGCATCTGTCTATAGTCCGTCATATTAATTTTTGTCAGCTTCACTTGGTACATGGCATAATTCTTGCCTCGAAGCTTCTAGATCTATTTAAATTAAATTGTCAGGAAGAAATTGGGAAAGGAAGGCTACAGGAGATAATTTTTTTACCTCCTTCAATGCTTTTAAAGCAAACTAGACTGTCCTCGAAACCAGACAGCCCACAGACAACTGTCTTCTTGTGGAATTAGAGCCAGCTAAGTGGTGCTCCCTGTGCACTCTCCATTAGCCAAGTGGGATCTGATCCTGTGCTCAAGCCCACTCATTAGAGGTGAAGGTATGATTCTTGACGAATCGTCTTTCATCCACGTTCCTTACCCACAAGTTCATATGTGAACGTAGGCACAGGGCAGACTCCAGTGCACCTCCCAAAGAAAAAGGTCACACTCTAACACAGCATTTTAACATGATCCCAAATTCACCTTCATACAATCTGAATAGAACTCGTATAGGCCAAGACAAGCTGAAAGTCAAACCCTTTTACCTTTTACTTTTTTATCCTTTTATCCTTTAACCTTTTTACTCTTAATCTCTGTACAAATCATTCCAACACAATTCTAATACGATTCTCCCCTGTGTAACTTAATCCATGTAATAAGTAATAGAGTGAACCTTGCCATCAAATTCTGTTAAGTCACGTTTCTATAAATTTCTATTAAAATCACCCTTTGCCAATACCTTGCCAGTAATTCTTTACGTGGCCTTAAAACCACCCATTTGTGACACACGGTAAACATATATATTCTTAGGTGAATCATGAGTGGAGCATCATTCGTCAGCTGAAAAAGCCATTTACTGACCTGTTTCCCATGACAGCTTTTCCACCATTATTATATCCTGTGCTGTCACACTACAAATCAAGAACTACCCCATTTGAGATTAGAGGTGATTTCAGAGTCAGCAAGGGCTGATTTGTTAAAAAATTATGTTAGATGCAGAATTCACGACACCATTTTCTTTCTGAACCATGAAGCTTCTGGTTCATTTGGCCACACATGTTTTGATGCAGCATGTCACTGGTCCTACGTACAGTAAGGCACTGTGAGACTCCAGATTGTGGAGTGTTAAGCAGGAAAAAAAGTAAAATTATGCTGAGTTTCAAGGAAGTTTCCAGCTTTCTGTTTAATTTTGGTATTTTACACACTTTATTGTTTGGAGCATAGAAACACAGGTTTCCTCGCACTACCTGACTTAATGGTCAGAGTTAAGGAATCTTATTATGTGAATTCTGTAAAGGTAAAATTTAAAAATTCACAAAGCTTCTTGGTATAAGTGTTCTGGACACTGTGTGCCACGGGGCTGGCATTCACTCTGCTCCAAATTTTGCATTCCTGCTGATCACAGAGTCATTGCAACCACCAGCTAACCATATAGCCTCATACCTGGAGAAAACCCATCCAGCCTCTGAATCCACAACCCCAGCTCTGACTAAACCTGAATGCTTCTTCTTCAAAACATTTCCAAAGTTTAATATGCTTTTGCTGTTTAATCTGCTAAAGGTTCTTCCACAGGCCATTTTCTTCTGCCCAGCGCTGTGCAACTTCTGTCTCACTGTGCTTTCTAACATGAGCCTCATGCTCTACTTCCCCACTGAGCTTCACACTGAGCATAACCACTTCAGCTCCCTGTCCCTTACATTTGCTGCTCTGTCTCCTCATCATCTTCTAGGCAAAGATTTAGCTTTTAAAGACCTCAGTCTATCAAACCATATCTTTTCTACCAGGAGTCCACTGAGACAAGATACGGACTTTCCTGTGTGGGGCCTCTCATCACTATTTGTAATAAAAATTTGTACAAAACTAAAATGTCAATAACAGTTGGCTATGAATTTTAAGTCATTCATGATAGAGAAAAAAAACTGAGGGAGAAAAATGGAAATAACTACAAGTTAGGTAGGTCTAAAAAGAGTGCAGCTCTATAATTCCAAGACCTGCTTCTTTCTTTAAGTCAGACAATAACACACAGCACAAGCTATAGACAGTAGCCACATACCTTCTGTTTACAAGGTATATAAAACCTCCCTGATTGCTTGTCTCTCTTGTTTTTATAGAGTGTTTGGAAGGCAAGATGGATATCTTCAGTAATAAAAATGATAAAAACAGATTAAGCTGGGGAACGACGGGGGAAAGCTCTCTTTTCTGATATTTAAGTCATGGGTGCGTGACCTCAGATGGGCCTTCCCAACACAAACGTGCTCCTTCAGTTGAGTGTAAATCTTCTTGAAAGCTACTTTCTGCTTGTCCCTGCGTCCAGGCTGCCTTGATGAAACACAGGTAGCTCATACTGACATGTCTGCTAGCTGAGCTCCTCATCCAAGCCCCTCTGTTACGCTCCCACGGTTGCAGCTAAGAGCCTGAGAGATTACAATGCATGGAGGCAGGAACAGATACATCCATCCTAAGTGAGAATAAGAAATGGAGCCATAAAGCAAAAGAGACAGCATATACCCTTATATGATAAAAATTATCAATAACACTTAGGTCATGAGGAGAAGAGAGGCACAGGGTAGGGAGAACGGCAGCAGCACTCTTTCTCCTGCAAGTGTGTTCTCTTTATGAGAGGTGGAAGTGGCCTTAACCTTCAATATCAACAAAATGCAAAGATGACTGTAGTGGGAAGGATATGTACAGATAAGTACAAAATTTACATTGCATATATATACTGCACATTCTGGGGTAGAATTCTCCTTCTTACTCACAATCTTTTATTTTTAGGATGGTATCAAAACTATGACAGAAAAGTATGTAAGAAACAAAAAAAAAGAAGAAAAGAGAGGTCTATGTCAGCCTCTGTCATCTAAAAAATTTCTTCACCAGAAACAAAATACACGTTCAGCCAACCATACATTTCCTCAAGGGATAATTCTAATACCTAGAAATTGAAGTAAGATGGGAGATAAGGCAGGAGGGAACTCCCTCAACTACTGTTTTTAAGTCTTCTCTGTGACCTTTAGCATGCAAACTTGCCTTGCCCTCTCCCAAACCTCAAATTTACCATCCTTTCCCTAAGCAACCATAGAAAAGAAAGGGAACTGAAGGCGAGAATAATCCCTTTTCTGCTGCAAGCCGGGTAATATCCTCGCATCCTGCCATTCCTTCATCTAGTCTTCCTGATTCTCATGCATAAATAGTAATATGCATAACACCATAGTGCCATCTGTGAGTGTGGCTATGTCACCGGCTGCCAATTATTTTATGAAAGACAAATTGCGGCTGCCACATGTTCTTAAATGAAAAAAATCAGATGAGAAGAGAATATTTTGTTTTACTCATCTCTGTTGTCTTTATCTGTTGAAATACAATAGTTCCTATTTTCTCAGCCTCCAGCAATTACAGCCTGTATCTGTAATGCCGGAGACAGTTTCCCGCAAATCTTTTATTGCATTTTGTGCTATTTTTCTATCAACATCCACTTTTCTTGCACAATCCTTTTTATAAATATGGAATAATCTTAGGATTTTAGAGGAAGCAATTCTGTGCCTATCATGTACATTTTAGCTTATAGAGCAATTTGAGGAAGCTGAAAGAAGCACTTATTTTGAAGAATAACAGTTGTTCTATTGCTAGCAAGAGATATCTAACCTGAAACACATTGATTTGTTTTTATAGTTACACAAAACAAATATAAAATTTAAAATTGTTGCTCTAAATGGCTCATATACACATATTCTGCCTTTTTATGTATAAAATCATTAACACCTTATTTATTTCAAACTATTTTTATTACACTGTTTTTAGGTACCATAGTAACAAAATAGCGAAAAAGTATTTTTCTTGCAGAAAAGTTAACTTTTCAATAAGTTTCAAAGAAAATCCAGATCTTTGTGGAAAATATTTTCTCTCATAAAAAGTCAGAGTGCTTTTTGAATCTTAAGCAGCTTATTCAATTTTTAGCAAATTTCAGATACACACAGACGATCTTGTCATTTTCCATGTTGTCTGGAGGTATTCTAATGATGTATTTCTTTTTTCTGTAATATATTCTCACACTTTGTGCCTCCATAAATTTTATGCCTTTGTCCCGTGTTATCTAAAACCAGATGGTCATCTCAGTTCTCAGACATAAATTGATTATGTTATGGTGGTGGAGTTATTTCCACTTCATTTCCCTTTTTTTCTGCTCATGTCAAAAGACAAAGCTAGAACAGGAAACTATGATTTATTTTCATCTGTTTCTGAGCAGATTGTTATAATTTAAAACCAATTATAATTTAACTCTCCTCCTCACTCTGCTTTTCTCAGTTAAAATAACCAAACATATTTTGTTTTTACCACAAATAAGAAATGTAATATACTACAAATAACCAAAGTTCTTTGCAAGATCCAGTTTATTTTCAGAGAGGATATGTATGTCTCTTCTCATTATCAGTATCAGGCAGAATAGCACAAGCTTCCTCTGTATCCTCCATACATGTGAGTACTTCACTTTGGTGGGGAAGAATGCTCTAGAAATTAGAGGAGAGGGTATGTTTATTGTCCTTCAATTTTTGGTCTTTTGATGAGATTGCCAGTTAAAAATGTAGTTGTAATATACTTATAAATATATTAGCTGGCCCATGGGTACTTTAAATTGAATGCACAATGAACTCAGTAGCCCCGGGTCTAGCTATCACATGGATGTGATACTATCTGGAAATCTCTATGGTGGTCCTTGGCCAAGTCACAAAATTGTTGTTAAAAACTGCATGAAGTAAAAGAAACAAACGGAAAGAATTGTTCTCTGTTTTGCAGATTGGAAAGAATTCAAAAAGCAAAACCAAGAATTAATGACACAAACTAAGAACTGAAATTATGAAATCACTCCACTCCATCACTCCATCCTACAAAGACTTTAAAACTTACAGAATACCTGGCAACAATGGAAGTATCCTCAGTCTGGACAGCTATTTCACCACAAAACCATCAAAGCCCTCAGATCAAGAAGACAACTCGCCCCCTAACAGCCACGCATTTGTGGAAAAGACAAATCTTATGCTCACCGCTGATAATATAGCCATGTAGCATGCTGTAAATCAAAAGTTGGTTGACAGGCTTTTGACTGAGGATTCTCTGTCTTCTGCCTCAAGACATCAGTGATACAAATGCTGTGTGTTACAGTTTGCATTGTTGAAAATATCTTGAAAATGTTGAGTCTTCAAGGCTGAAGAGAGCTTCCAAATATGGTCCAGGCACACTCTCGAGTTTCAGAAATCAGAAAACAAAATTTAAAAAAAGACTTTAACTACTTAGGAAAAGACAGAGCTGTTGAGTAAGTCTCTTGGGGCATGGTTCTTGATTTCAGAACACTTGCTGTTTTTTCAAAAGGAAAGTACAAGAGCATTTAAGAATATTTGTAGTACAGAGAGAGATCCCTTGGGTCAATACCTGGCCATGTAGTTGGTGTTGACAATAGGGATTTGGTTTTTATGATCTCCCAGGATCGAGGCCTGAAAGGGAGAGAAAAGATTCTCCCAACCAAGTGGGACAAAAGCACCTTTGCCAACCAGCTGGCCAGCCTGATGAGGAGAGCTTTAAATTAGGAACAATGCAGGAGGAAGACGATAACCCACAGTCAGGCGAGGAAGTGGTGGACGTAGCTGGCAAGTAACCATTCTTTCTATGGCTCAAGACAGGTACTCAGTCACGAAATTTATGGCAACTATTTCTCTAGAGTGACATAAAAATATATTTCTTTAAATGAGCTAGGGGTGGGACAAAACAGCACTAGCTAATTTCTATTAAATGCTGATAATATTTTTAGTTTTTCCTGTTAGCTTGAGATGGAAATGAGAATCCATGCTGTCAGACCTTAGGACAGCTTGTTGCAACACTTGAAAAATCGTGCCTGCAACACAGTGTTACAAGTCCTCAGAATTTCTTCATGGTCATGATGAAGCCAGGGACTGAAATTTTGAAAGAAATCTGATAGATTAGGCACATATCTGGTCCACAAAAAAAACTTGCATTCCAAACACTGCTTTGCGGTCTGTAGGTCTTATTATCCCAGATGCGAGATCGTTCGGTCTCTTACTCAAGAGATGTCATTACTGGCAGAAGAATCCCTTTCTACAGAAAGACTGCCAAGAGGCCAAAACCAAATTGCTTCTACAACACTACAAAAGTGCTGCACATGCAATCCTGGGGCTTCCACAGGAGTACGTGCATATGGCTGTAGCATGGTCAGGATGGCAAAGTACTTCTTAAGTGCTGTATCTGCAGACCCAGGACTGCTGGAGTGTCACAATGAAATAATTGAAAGCAGTGCTGCAAAGGGATGCTGCAGTCCGCTAGCAAGTTCAGTCTGTGCTACAAAGACTGAAGTTCCTTAATGCAGCAGCAAATTATTTAGGTTACTCTCAGTGATAACTAACTTTCAAAGAAGATAGACCTAACATTGTCCATGAGTCGCCGCAATACTTCTGCAGGATGCACAATAGAAGTCTAGGATTTCCTGGTTCAACTTTAACAGAGAGATGTGTACACAGACACCCAAAGTTTTGCTGTAATATAACATATAACATAAATAATTTCAGAATTTCACCCACAAATTACCTTTCTGTTCAGACCTAGGAGACTTTCAGTGAACAGCCACCAATGCCTTTATATGTTGCTCTAGCTTTGTAAGCATTTCTTGCAGACAGTCAAAAGTCTAAGACTTTTGATCTTAACACATCTGATATCAGAGACTCCATGAAGTCACCTAAGGACTGCTTTGCTGGTAATCTGGTGCTCAGATACTGCAACAGTTGTTAGCAATATCAAATCAAGCAAGAAAAAGAAAAGTAGTGTGACAAGATGGTCAGTGAGGAGTGGACTTTCCAGACTCAACAAGAGCCATGTGGATTGACAGCTTGGCCCTTTCTCACATACAAGGGCATATCCACACCGCTGAAGGCAACAAGGTTAGTATGGCTTAGCAGTCTCTGCTGTTCTCTGCACCAATTCTGTTTAAACCTGAGCTGGACAAAGGGTATACACTGTCATTTACTGTCAGTTTATCCTGGTTACTTGGTGGTTTCCAATGATATGACCATTCCCTAATACCTGTTTGCAAGCTGTCATTAGATGCCTACCCACTGGGTATCTATTTCACAGTACACGCTGATCTGGCTTTTCCCGTTTAGAATATTTTTTTATCTCTCTTAAAAGACTTTTAACTTAACTGCAGTTTGTTTTCAATCTGTGAAAAGACCTTTAGCTTCATAATACCTCAAACATTTTTAAAATAGCTAAAGGACATTAACCTCCCACCAATTTTAGTTCCAGTAAATTGAGCGCTTTGCATTTTAGAATTTTCAAAGCCTCTACATAAAAATACAGCTATGCTTGAGAACTGAATATGACCATATATAACAATTCTTAAACATGCAACTAATCTTTGAAGTAGAGAAAGTCTTCAGCAAGAAAATGTTAATTTATTCCTGTGATCTGCAGAAAAGAACATATTTAATCTAAAGACTCAGAAAGCACCCAGTATACCCAATAGCAAACTAATTTATACTATCACTTTCAACCATGTCAAACACAGCAAGATTTTTATGTTACTGTTAGGAGGAATACTGCTGCATGGAAATACATAACATTTCCAGAGTGAAAATAAACATAATATATTCTATACAAACAGAACAAGTCCTACAGACTGACACCAAGTTTCAGACTCTCAGGCACCCAAGTTAGATCATTTGGGCTCTACCTGTTTCCTATTTCTTTTTTTTTGTAGTACGTAAACATTAAAGATGCTGATCACCCTGGTACCATCCAGTAAGCACAGATTCTTACAGTGACACTTTGTGTGCAAAAACTCAATGATAAGCAGTATTCATGTAAAGAGTAACTTATTCAATGTAAATAAGCACTAAACTGTTGGCTGTATTGGGGCCCAAGTTTTCCACCCCTTTCAGCTGCAGCTCAATGTCACAGAGGGAGAATTGGGGCAATTTCAAAAAAAACGAAATGTATCTTGAAACTGGAAGATGGGGAAAATGGAGTAACCACCACTTACATTTGATTATCATGATTTTTGCTTGAAACCTCTGTAATAAAACTTTATTTTCTTTAAAAAAAATATTCCTGATAAGAATCACTTCTTTTGGCATTTATGTGTCCAGCAAGATGCAATTAAGCAGTTTCATACTCTCCCTCTAAAAATCTGTTTGACCATTTGCTTATTTGCTTAGTATCAAAGTGCCAAACTCATGAAAAGCAACACACAGTTCTCTTCTCTGTGTACAGAGGAAAACAAAGGAGGAAACATAAGGGTTTAGATACAGTTCAAAAAACTCCATATTATAGTGCTGGCTGCCTTCCTAACAGTGACTAAAACTAACCCAAAGGACATACCATATTTACTTATGTAGACATAGAAATTATTGCATGTATTTCTCATACTAATGCTGATACTCAAACTGTTTTGTTACATTTAACTCTTATAAATCTAAAGAATATCTAAAGATGAAGAGCCAATCTGGGTGGAGCATAGCATCACAAGTTGTGAGTTACAGTGGTCCAAGAGGGGAAGTTTTTATTTAAGGTGTGGTCTTCTTGTAGTATGCATAATTTTCAAATATTTTTTAATATAGGTTACATTTTAAGACGTTATGTTATAGGCAAAAGATTCCCAGCTTTGGGGAATTTAACTTTTGTACTCCAATAGATGTCTATGTGTCATGCTGTTCTTCACCCTGCCTCGTAGAGTGACAAGCTGCTGTCTGGAAAATAGTCAACATACAGTGGAAGAGATTGATGTCTGCCTCCTTTCCTGCAGACTTTCAATGGGAAATGAGAGAAAAAAAAAAAGAAAGAAAGGACAGGAGGAAAAAAGTATAGCTTCATGGTCAGGGTGACAGAATACTGCCTAAGGGAATCAGAGTTGCTGGGCAAGTCACTTCAGCTGAAGGTTTTGCAGTCTTTATTTTTCAGATGCTTGACTTGCATTATTTGTCTAATCTACCCCTCCGACAGTGTTTGAAATCTAGCTCTTGTCACCTTGTCATTTCAGTAAGATTGCCTTCCCATTTTAAGTAACATGTGTCATCCAGAGGGAATATTGAGATCACAGCAGAGATAAACTCCCTGTTAATAGGTGTCACATGAAAATTCAGTTTTACACCTGTAGCCCTGAGCATGCCTAATTGCTCTGTGAGATGGCAGATGTGCAATCCAGTCACATGCAGAAACCTTGTCCATTGTAGGAGGTTTGAATACCTTGCGTTTTCTTAGTGAAATCTGATTTTTTTGGCTATTTAGCTGTTCAACTGTACAAGCATTCATAAACTGTAATTTATAATGGTTAAAAATATTTTAAACTTGATGAAGAACATTGTGGTACAGAGGCCAAACTGGAATGAAAGCAGCTGTGCTCAAGCCATTGAACTGCATTAGCCCCCAAAACAGGGCAGCAGCACACAAAATGCCCTCAGACATGGTCCCTGTCCTGTGCTAGTTGACACAAGCCAAAATCATGACAGAGACCATTCTGTTTTGAGTTTAAATGATTAAATTCCAGTACTTGAGAATGTCCCCTGGCACAGTTTAAGTTCCTGGCATGGGAGGAGCCCTGGTGCCCAGATTTGGACCAATATTTCCAGGACAGCAGAAGACAAACTGGCACCAGCCCTCCTCCCAGATCAAGCCCTATCCACGCTTCAAATTGCTCTACCCAAAAAGGGGAAGCCCAAACTCTTCAAATCAAAATTCATCAGTTTTATTTGTAACCCTGCTAAACATAACTATATTTTCTAACTTCCTTCTCAGAAGTGAAGAAACCATTTCTGTGTAAGTTTTTAATCAGGAATACAGCCTCAACAAATGCCGTTGAAGCACTCTGAAAGAAACACCCAGCACACAAAATTTCAGCGCACATGTTTAGAATTGCCAAAAGGAACAGCAACTGAAAACAAAGAGTTATAATAGACAGGGTCAGGCAAATTTAATAATGAGCAGTGCTACAGTTCTATAATTTACATTATTAGTCATAAATAAATTATTTCTGATTATTATATTTAACAATTTTCCTAGACTACTACATTTGCAAAGATAGGGTGTCTACACATGTCAATAATGCTGTCATTTTATCACAAAGATGAGATCTAGTTTACAAATGCCTTGACTTCTATTGACTCACCAATAAGAAACAGACTTCAACACCAGCATCTGGTATTCACCATTCCCTTGCAGTCCCTTTAGATAGATAAATTAATTAACCTTGATGGAACCCCACATGCATTGTCTGCACATGAAATAATAAATTAATGAGTTTCATTTACTCAATTAATTCTGGTTATTGCTTCAGCTGTGTCCTTAGAAGCAGCTTTGACTTTTATTATTTTATTATTGACACCTTGTGGAACGTAATGTTGTATACAGTGAGTCCAGAAAAAAGCAAGCCAAAATAGAGCCATGCACTGGTGTTCACCTCTTCTCCTTAAAAATTCCATTAAGCACAATGGGAGCTCCATGTCACATCCATTCGACTCTTTTATTTTCAAGTGTGCCATAGTAAACAATCATACATTCGATTTTTTAAATTTTTAGTACTGGTACTTCCAGTATGTGTTTTTTCTCTTCATGCTGATTTGCTTACACTGTGAAATTATGAACAGATTGATTCTGAACAAGGCAGGTCAGAAAATTATTTTCAGCAGCCCATCCATGGTCTGGTTTAGAGCTGTCAGTTGGATTTCAAGTTTAGGTAGTATAGAAGAATTCCAATTATATACACACATTGGCAAATACTGCCATGTATGTTGTACTGAAGCGTATGAGACAATTGACTCAAGAGACTCAAAATAAGTGTATTACGGACATAAAATATTCTTCAAAAGTAAAGCCAGATCCTGCAAAATATTTGTTTCAACAGGAAAGATTCCCAGGGAAAGGAAACTAGAAAAGAAACCCTTAAATTAAAACTACCAAATGCAATCAGAAACTTAAGATTTCAAATTATTTTAGAACATTGTAAGTCATGATAATTTTGGTTTCTGAGGCTATATAACTTCCACTTGGTGCTTTTACAGGTCCCAGAATTTTTCATTAGTATCTACTACTATACGGGAGAGAGTTTGTAATAAGCTGTAAGCACTGTTTATCCACAGTTCCATCCACTGTGTTGGAGAAAGTTCAGCACATGTTAGGACCTTTTCTGAAATTGTATTTGAAGATCAAAATATTATTAATGTTTCTTTATACACAGAGCTATGGGGTGACCTGCAGATAGATGTGCATATGTTGTGTGAGCAGTTAATGATGTTTTTTTGAACTACAGCCTTAAACTGTAAAAGATCAACATCTGATTAGTGTTCTCAGTAAACTTGAGATGACTATGCACACACACGATACAGGGAGATCCCCTTATACAAAAGCTCCTCTTATACAAGACCCCGTATAAATGCAATTTTCTGTTCAAATTACTGAAGCACTTCACTGTTGAGTACGCACACACCCCTTTCAATTTAACCTGCTATAGCTATTCAAACTGGTGCCATCATTGCTGCCATGTCTTTTTAGTGTATCAGATTATGGATGGTACAAATTCCTGGTTTACCCTATTAAATTCTGCAAAAAGGCAGTGGCATCATTTAGACTCTTGCACTTCCTAAGGAATGGAATATCAGCAGATTATATTTCCTTGCCATTCTCAAAGAACAGCGAGTTGGGCATGGTGGGTTACCCTGAGAACCAATAAAATAAGACTTATGGCAGAAAACCACAAACATATACTTTTGCCTTTATTGTAATCACTAGGGGATATGCCTCCACTCACTGCAACTAGGCCAGGAGCCAGGCATCTATATTCTGGTTTTGACTGTCACACCCCCTGGGGCTAAGTGAAAAAAAGACTTTCATCAAATAAAAATGGTACTTTGGAAGAAAGAACAGTCTTCTTAAATCATTAAATAAAGATAAAGGCAACAGAGATGGGGAGAGTGACCCAGAACAGAATAATCAGTGTAGAGGCAGCTCTCCCTTAAGGTCTGGAAGGAGATCTGGGACTTCAGCTTTAAAATTTGGCTATAGGTCAAAATGTGAATCTGGTGACTAACAGCACTGACTGGGCTATGCCCAAAAATTTCTTCTTAGATTTGAGAAAGCTTCCCAGTAAAATTCATTAGTTCTTGCTGACATTAATATAAATATAGAAAAAAAAAAATTAAATTAAATATGCATTTCCTGCAAAAAGGATATTTAAAGACACTCTTAGTTTAGTTATAGGAAAATTTATTAAGTGATTTTATCAACTTTTTTAACCTACATTTGTCAGCATTTGTTCAAGCAAAATCACCAATATTTATAAAGGGTTTTAAAGGAAAAATTCTACAACAGCTAAAAGGCAAGTAGGGAAAAAGAGGTGAAATTTTGTAATTATTTTTAATCCATTCTTTTTGGAATACACAACTGTGGTGAAAATTTTCATCTGAGTTTTGAGATTCAAAAAGTGTTTATGAGCCATATAAAGTGCAAAAGAAAGACACCTAAGCAAAACTGTTATTCATGTGCTGGTTTAAAGTGCTGCACTAGTGTTATTCATGTGCTGGTTTAAAGTGCTGCACTGAGTAGTTCATGGAGATGGAAATAGTAGCATTTGGTGAATAACAAAACAAGAATGTGAACAAGGTCCATTTTTTTTTTAATTAGCAGACAGATCTGTGATTCAAAACTTCTTAAAGGCTGTGTGAATCTCCTATTGATCTATATCTTTCATTGAGATTCTACTTTTTCTTTCCTGTTTACACTCCATGTAGCACCTGATGTTTTCAGTAACGTGTAGGTGAGTATTGAGTTGGAGAAGATGAACTACCAGCCCTATTTCTGAAAAACTTTTCTGATTGCTTCCATCTGCATTCTGTCAAAATTGCTTAGTAAGAAGAATTTGCTGCCAGATGACCATGTAAAACTTTATCGAAAAATTAAAAATCTCTTCCGGAGACCAGTGTGTAAGTAATAATGAGTTAGGCAGAATTTGAGACAGCACAAAATGACCTCCCTTCATCTGCTTGAGTGAAAATCAATTTCATTTTGAAGAAAGCATTGATTACAACATTCAAGATAGAGATTACTTATCATTACAAATTTGAAATATAAAAAATACTAAACTTTTTCTCACATTGCTAGGGCCTTCGTGGTTAGATCTGAGCTTACAGAGCAAGCCTACTCAAATCAACATTTCAGTTAATTTTATTGTTTTGCAGCAAGCTAATTGTTTTTCAAAGTCCAAAACTTTTACTGCTCCTGTGACCTTATTACCTTACCATCTGAAACCTACATCAAAGCTCTGAATTTGCCTCTCTGAAACAGAGGGATGTTCAGCATAATCTGTGTTTATCCATTGCAATCTACGTTCAATACCACAATGCAAAAGGAGAGAGAACAGAACAGGAGGGAAGGGATGTTGCTGAACGTCAGATAGGAGAAATGCATTTGTTTCTGAGCAGCAGCTCATTCCCTCAGCAGATTGCTTCATCAGCAGAAGGTAGGTATCTACCTACTCACTACAGGGTCTAGAAGTTAACACCTTACTTTAGCTTTTCGCTGTATTCGCCACCAGGCCTCGTTCCTTCACTAGCAAGGTGAGCATGCCTTTTCATTCCCAATGTGCATCCAGTTTTCATCGTATAAATATTGATGACCTCTCAGCTTGTCTATCACAGCAGGTTTTTGTTAGACTACCTGTAAATGCCATTCACATAAATCAAAAAAAGAAGAAATAAAAGAACAAATATCCTATGAAGGATAAATATAAGTATTTGTTAAGGGCTTATTAAAATTCGAAAGGAAAAAAGGAGAAAAGACACTAGTTTATTAACCATCCTCTCATCTCTTGACATTATAGGATGCTTAATTATCTAACTACTTATACTTTCCATATGTTTCCATTTTAAATGGAGCTTAGAAGGTCCTCACTATCAGGATGTTACTTCAAAATGTTGAGTAGTAGGTGCAGACTCTTTTTTCGAATAACTTGGCCTTTCTTTACAATGAGGGGGAGGAGTGGTATAAGAATAGGACAAAGATAGGGAATATGCAAGAGAAGAGTTGTGACAGTCCATCCTCTGATTGACCAAAATTCTCATTAAGCCCATAATAGCACAAATCCATTAAAATACATTTATACCAAGGGTTAGTGGAAGTAAATTTACATTCTTAACATACAGGCTAGATAGGGTACGGTGAAAAAATTGAAAAACTGCACCCAGGAACAGATCCTATATAATATATATGCTTTATTCATTAGGATCTGACACAGTGAACTTTATAGAATTAAAAGACAAAAGTATTAATAAGGAAGAGTTTACAGTCTCTATGCTTTCTTTCTGAGTGAAAGCAGTATGTTTTGATGGCTAAAATATTTAAACTTTTCTTACTATTGGAGCATGTTAGTGACTGTAACAACTCCACTGTAGACAGCTCAAAAATTTTCTTATTTCCCATATCTGATAATGACCACAGTCAAATGAAAAATGCATATCTGGAAGTCTGATAATGGTCAATTACATATACTCAAGAAAAGCTGTAAAACAAAAGTATAGTGATGTTTCACAAGATAAAGCTTTCTAGCTACTAGCAACCTACAGGTCAGGGTATTTTACAATCAAGAAATTAGAGCTACTATTTATTTTCCTTGAAATTCCTTTATTTGCATGCTTTTTTACTCTTAAACTGTGCATTTCATTAATCCCCCTCATGCATATTATTAATCACCCAAATACATTGAGACAAACTGAAACAGTACTCCAATCTCGTCTGGATTCAGAAAGCAAAGAAATTAGTTTGATTCAGTTTTGGTTAGGAAAATCTTCACCAATAAAGCATCTTTCTGGTTCTTAGTTTCTCCATTGTTTCGCTAAGGCATGGAAAACACCATCAACCCAAATAATGGAAAAGAGGAAATTTCTGCAGTAAGTTTTGACCCTTGCAGTCAGTAGCTCAGAAAACTGCCCCACTGATGCCTGAATGACATAAAAGAGATATATTTCACTTCTAATCTACAGACTTTTAGAGAAAGAGCAAACAGTTTCTCAAGGAAGCCACAGAGATGTCTCCAGGGAGGAAAAGCCAGCAGAGGAAAGGCTTTTAAAGTCCTCAGAAGCCAAACAAACATACCCAGGCAGCTAAGCCTCTATAAAATATTTCCGTCTCTTTACTTCATGCTTCTGAAATGTGTGTATGTTTAAACAGGCTAGAAGTTATTTTAATTAAAAGGAAACGAATCTCTAGTTTTCTACATCTATGCGTATGTATATTTACATTTATATCTATACAATAATAGACCTTGTCTTAAGGACTATATTTATTAAACTGTTAGTTCATCTTGGGTTCAGGCTATCAAGAACATTACAGGGTCGTTACAGGAGGATAGATCTGGAGGACTATGTACTTTACGGAAAGGACAAGTCCTGACACCAATACACTTCTGTTTGAGTAGACAGTAGCATTTGCTGTTGTTCCTGAAACCAAACCCAGTTGAGAAGGTAAAACTGAAACTAAAATTCAGTTATTAGTTGCAACCTACTGGATTTTAAAGGAGAAAAGCAAATGTTGGGGAAAGGTTTGTTGTTATAGTTGGGGAAAGGTTTCCTAGTCATTTTTATCTAGAATTTCATGGAGTGTCAGCATTTAAGTTCTTGGCACTTCAGCCATTCACAGATCTATGGGGCTAGATCCACCTTCACTGAGCCTCCATGCTGCAGAGCTGCACCAGAACAGAAAGGTTTCTCTATTCCTGGGTTAACAGGAGCCTTGTGACCACTTTAGGGACCTACAAGAGGGGGTGTCGCCTGGGGAGAAGGAAGATTAGACTTTCACAGATATTTATCCACAGGTCAGAAAGTCCCACGAGCCAAGAACAGCTACATAAGGCAATGCTCTGCTTCCGCACGTGCAGTGAATCTTTATAGCAGAGTTCATGGGTGCTTTAAAAGCTTGAGATGTAGTTATGATTGCTTACTAGAAAACAGCAGGGAGGAGCTGAGGAGCATGACTGCCAGCTAAGTATCTCAACAGGAATCAGGCAGAAGCATTTGCAGCAGGCTCCTGAATGGGAAGCTGTAGGGGTGCCAAAAAGGGAAATAAAGCCCAGATGTCGCCTAATCTATGGTAAAGACATCTTTGACTGCTCTGAGATTATGTTTTATGGTTTTTTGAGGGTGTGTTTGTGACATCTTACATTTCTTGTGTGGAGGACAGGCTAAAAAAGTGCTGCCAGCTTCTTTTCCTGCGACAAAGAGCAGGGATAGTATGGAGCACATGCAGCCTCTAGATGATTTTATGCATCTGAAATACCTTGTCCTAGAAAAAGGTAACGCAGATCTCACTTTCCTGGGTGAATCCAAATCATTGTAGTAATACAGAGGATAGTGTTTTTACTTCACATGGTAGTGAGAAGAGAGATTGTCTTCTAGTCCTCCTCTGTCAGCTTTTCCTCTATCCATCTGTTTCATGGAGTCAAGTGGCAAAATGAATGGCACTTTATTATAGAGCTGTAACTGTTTCCTTCTCCTCATCACTCATTCTTGTAGATCAAAGTTATTGGTTACAATTAGCGCCATTTTCACTGCATACGTACACTCTAAAAGCATGCATTGTATTTCCTCCAGAAGTTTTCATTCTTTTTTTTTTCAAATAATATGCCCTTTCTTGAAGGGCAATGTAAAGGAGAAAAGAAAAAAGACTATTTTAAGGTGATAGGGTACATAAGTGCTTCTGGCATGAAGGCTTTCAAAATAGCTATTTTATGCATTGACAGAAAGCAGCTTAAAACTTTAAGGCTCTTTTTCATCTCAGTAAAATATGCCTTTTTCACTGTCTGCTGCTGAGTTATGAATGGTAATAGTGACAGCATTATAGCGGCAATGAAACATATGTTATGGGTTATTGACAGGAAACTCTCCATAGACACAATCAAACTTAGAGACTCTTCTTTAGAGTGTGCCATTAACAACAGGAGACAAAACTCATGAAGAGTTGAGTCTTTCTTTTGTTCAGATGGGGACTCAGAACAGGTACCTCCAGGGCCACTAGTTGTCATTAAGCAATCTGAGGATGTGCTTTGTATTACAAAAAAGCTGAAGAAAAGGAGGATTAAGTCTCCAGGCCCCAGAGAACTGGCCTGGTTAGAAATTTTATGTTCCCATGGGTATGAGGCAACAGATACGGGCTGAGGGTTTTCACAAGTGAAAAGAGACAGGCCATTGAACTTTGTTCACTAGCCAGGAAAAGCCACTCTCCACTTTCCTTTTTGAGAGTTTCTATAAACAGCATTATGCCTTTGTAGCTTTGCTGCTGTTTTCATTCTCCTGAAAGACAACACAATAAGCCAAGGGAATGCACACCGAGTCTTGTAATGATGAACTGACCCACCTCAAAGCCTCAGCACTTTTCTTTCTCAGCAGCACTTGTGAAACAAGAAACTCTCCTTTTTGGCTGCTGTTTACATCAACCAGTATACAAAATACACGGTCACATATAACAGCTATTTGTAGTTCCATTTCTTTTTCCTTAAAACCACAAAAGAATAAATATACTTAAAAACAAAATTCCAAACAAGTCAAAGCACAGTGAATTGTGTACGTCAGCTAACTAATATTTGCTTAATTCACCAATAAAGAAGCTTGGTATGAAGTTGATGGGGAATGAAAGCTCAAGAAGCAGAACTTTAACACTATTCCTTTTTGGCTGAAAGGTTGCTTTTTTTGCTCTATCTCTGTTACCATGGTGAATTTTGTGAAGAAAATCCAAGGGTTTTGAAAAGCCTGTGAATGCAGTCAGTTATTACATACTTTCATACCTGAATCCCCAATCTTTGAAATCCAAAACAATATGTTTTGCAAGAGGAGGATGGATGCTGCAAATGTTATATGGGTGCATTTTAATAGGAAACATCAATAAATGACACACTGGGAATATGTTGACTGCGAAGCCTAGAAAACCGCTTAGATGAGTTTGCATGGTAATTGCATCCTGCTAAAGTATCCCTTGTGCAAGAAATAATTCTGCATTTACGTTAAGTGTGGAAATAGCTAGATTCTCTCCTGCTTTACAGTGTCCTGGGTATACTACTCTTATCAATGTAAAGTAGAACCAATCTTACTCCTTTGGAGACTTCTCACCTCTATAGCAGTTTTGACTATCCTGTTAAATATCTTTTTAAGAATCCATCTGTCTGTAACCTGAGCACAGCAAACTAACCTTGAAAGACAGAAGAAAGGCAAAGTATGAATTGTGGGTAGAAAGGAGAAAGAAGCCCTAAGAATGAAGGAGAATTAATGTAAATATTGTTTCACAGATACTTATCATCTTTTGTGACTTGCTACAGAACAATATATGAAAGGCAACCAGTGTTGATCCATGTGGTATCACTTGTACATAGTTTAAGAAACAAGCTTAATTTTCCCTGCCTTTTGACCCTTCCTCTGCCTTGCAGCCACCTTCAATATTCCTGCACTCTCCTTCATTACAATCCCCAACAATAACAGTCAAAAAATTGTTTCATGTGTATCAGTAATGATTTTGGACAACCCAGAATAACCGATCCTTCAAAATTGCCAGAGTTACTCAAAACTTAGGGATGTTACAGATCAGCACTTGAAACCTGGCTTGCAGGCTAAAATTTTAACAAAATGTGTGTGATGATTGTTTAATATTTATATAGAGACAATAAGAAAAGAGAGGTTTTTTTCTTTTTGTGAAGGGATGTGTTAAGGGTTGTTTTGCAAGGCCTAAATATCTCCAAAAAGTCATATATGTTTCCTTATCAGAATACCTCAAGATACTTTTTTTTAAGTCTCTCATTAAGCTATCATATATTTCCTGAGCGTAAATGAGGAATCAGTATTCGTGCTTCGCTAAGTTGATAAAACAGTGAAGTGTTATCACAAACTGTGCTTGATGTCAGGAAGCTGGGCTACACATTTCATGCTGAAGCAAATTACATTACCCAGGGAATGTGGGAAAGGGTTCCACTCAAAATGTCTCCAGAATGAATGGGGACAAGCTGCTCCCTTTATATTCCTGAAGCAGTCTGAACCAAACTGGCCCTGCAGCCACGGTCTCTCACAGCTGCAAGATACGGCTGAGGAGCTGACTGGTGGCATCTCGTTTGTAGGACAGATTGGTGCTCCTGACCCACATCTCCCAGAAGGCTCTGAAATCTGTGCCCTGGCATGCATACGGGAGAGCCATTATCTTTCTGACCACAGCAGGGTGGCTGTGATGCAGCTGGTGCACCAGGGAATTAGGACTTTGCCTTTCGGACTGAGAGAGACACTTGGCTTTGCTTCAGTGGTGAACCCCTAGCTTCCCCATGTCTCTAAGTTCGTGAAAGAAATCACCTATTCAAGATGCTGTCAGTAACTTGAGAGTGGCTACAAAAAATGTGTTTGGCAGCTCCATCCTGGACCCATGGGGACATTTTCAGTGACTCCAGCTGAGTGACTTCACGGAATTTCTCTGCTATATATTTCTTCTCCTTGTTCCATTAGAAACTGTATACCCATAATTTCTCTCTATAATTTAATGTTCTCTGGATGTAATTGAGGCTTATGTAAATTTTTATGACATACTAATGGCTTGAATAGAACTGAAACTGATGACTGTCTTATAAAGGAAACTGAAGGCTGCTAATGAAAGGTCTCACGAGAGACAGCATGGAGAGATATAAGACTGACTTTCACCAATATAACTCTGAGCTGAGCTGGTCTACTCTCAAATATAACATTTAAACCTTTGACCGTTTACAAAAAAAATAGTATATATCTATACTCTCTCCTACAATTCCTGAGCTGGACTGGTGGTAGAAGAAAAGACGTCAATATATTCATTTTCTCAAGATTCTGAACTTTTTCTGTCGTAATATGCTCAGACCATTTGGAGTTTTAATGCCTGGAAATTATGTCTTTTAAAAGTGGTAAAGAATTTTGGGGAATTAATTCCTCCTAGAGCAGGTGAGAATACAGTACCCTTGGGAAAGCTAATGTATAACAGTTCTTTGCCTTTGGGCTCATCTCTGTTTAATAGATAAGAAACCCAACCCATCACCATCTTAACATTTTATTATATAGTAGCTAGTCCCAGAAATTCTTATTTGTATGCTTCATGTTGCAACTGAACTGAGCAAGGATCAAAAGCAATCACTTTTAAAGAAGCTGCAGTCATTTCACTCCCACAATGTTTTATCTTCTCTGCTTTCTCTTTCTCCTTTCATCTCCCATTAAAACCCTGTTATTGTTGGGGTTTAAAGTCATCAGGTTTCAGCTAAGCAAAACCGTGTCTTTCATTGCAGATAACTGTTTTCTTCAATGACCTCCAAATTTTTATGGTGATTTATCCATCAGAAGAGGGGGGAGAGGAAGGAAAAGGGTATTCATCTAGATTTATAAAAGTGATGATACAGTATTCTGGACACCATTCTCTCTTTAAGAAATTCTCAGCAGAAAGATTATCTTTCCCTTGACTTCAGCAAGCTTTGACTAAAGCCCCAGATGAGCAACAGATATGTGCTGTGTATTTTATTATTTTCTAATCCAAGTCTTGTTGGAATAAAAAACCTTTCTGCCTCTCCTTAGGATAATTTTTAGGGAATGAAAAGTTTTTTCTCTTTCACTTCAAAGATTTAGTTTACCTGTCCACACAATTGCTTAGCAGCCTTCAGTCAGTGAAGATGGTTGATAATGCTGGCGTTGACCCCAAGAAGAAGGAAGACTTGACAGCTGTCAGAGTACTTAGGAACTATACAGGTAAGACAAAGATAAAACATAGCGAGTAGAAACAGTCACTGGAGGAGTAAGAGTAGTTTTGTAAACTAGCAAAAGTTCTCCTTTGACTGGGAGAATTCCCTTCAAAGATGAAAAAAAGCCGCGTGTATTCACGGGATGGAAGAGGGAGAAAATGCCTCAAGTGTCCCAGAGACCTCTGAAGCATTAACTAAATACTTGTGACCATTACGGGGCCAGTGCCCACACTGAAGTCGTAATGGGGCTCTGTGCTTCGGATCAGAGCACTCTCAGATGGTCTCAAAAACCCATCAAGAGGGGTTTTTCTGCTTCTGTGTCCATAGCTAGGCTATTTTCCCTTTAATAACTGACAATACATAGAAAATACAAACATATAATTTGTTTTCAAATACATGCAGCCAGAGGAAACTTCAGCATTTTACTACAGAAAAGCTCTATTAACAATATGGGTAAGCAAAATAGTTTAAAATAGAGCAAAATAACAACAGATAAGAGCTTTGGGATTTGTGTGTGTGTGTAGGATTTCTTTTTTTTATTATTTTATTTTTATTAATATCAATTATCACTTATATAGGAAGAGCTGGGATTTCATGACTCTTGGGGTTTTTTTCGGGAAGCCTTACAGAAATTTGATTTACAAAATGTTGGTTTCTGTTTAAGGATTCTCCCAGTAAAGAAAGAAAGGTGTGTCTCATACATGCCAAGATAAAGAGAAATCAAACTAATACTTTAATAATCACACCAGATTCCACTTGAAGTGTTTCAGTGAAAAAGTTACTTTCATTTTTACATTACTCAGTGAGTAAGGGTTTTTACCAAAACAAGCGTGAGCATTTCCTAGCTTTCTTGATTAAAAATATGTTTCAGCAATGAAATGAGGTAGGTGAAACCTCAGGATGCAGGTACCCCAAGGAGTTTCTGAGCACACATGCACAGGATTTTCAATTTCTTTTAAATTTGTAAACCAAAGATTAAACCGAAGGAACTTTATCTTTGAGCAGCTCGCTCTGCCATAGCTGTAGAGTCAAGGCACAGTAGTAATGATATCTTACTATTTCAAATTATTAAGGCTATTAAGACTTTTCCCTTTGGGATGAAGTGGCAGAGTTTTGCCATTAATCCAGGTGGAAGAACTTGTACACCTGTGTGATCCCATGCCTTTAACAAATGCTTCATTGCTTCTGCTCCTAACAAATCCCACTGAACCACACACAGGGCTGTAGACTATAAATCCCTCAGCAGAGGTAGCCAGCTGGTTTCTCAGAAATTAGCCGGTCTAGTTGGGCTGATTTGGGGGCTTTTCTTTGCTTGACTGGTGTGAAATTGCTGCTGATTAACTGCTAACCTGAATGCCGTGAGGAGAGTAATGCTGGAAAGTTATTTCAGAGTTACTCAGCTCTGTTGCTGCTGTTATAGCAACATAGCTTTTTGTGTGTGGACTTGGACTTCTTTAACATAAATATTTGGGCTGTTCAGTTACCTTTGCTGTCTCTCTACAGTGTTTTTGCTCCTACAGGCAGTTAATAAGATCTGTTTAAGGCCAATTTTGCTATAGACAGGTGAATTTTCCATGCTATAGTGACTTCAGAGTACCTGTACTATCTTAAATACAGAGTTTTGGGGAAAATCTTTTAAAGAGGGGTTTTATTTAGTGGTAATTTCTTGGGGTGAGGGTGGGGGTTTCCAGTGGTTTGAGTCTCTTAAAATTCTGGACCTCTTCTACTATGTGAAATAACTGAGGCATATGGATTATGAGGTCTGCAGAATGTTTTGTCTATGAACATGATGGAAGTTCTGATTGTTGTATTAGTTTGGGTCAGAAAAGGATTTTTTCATTCTTGTGTAAATCCCAAACTACCTCTATAAGCTGTTACTAAGCTTTATTTCTGATTTGTACTAGCTGAAACCAAGATGATTCAACAAGGTGTTTCTGTGATGCGAAGTATACTTTATGCAATACATAATACTTTTGTAATAGTTTGTCTGAAATAAAGCTAGAGTCTAGCTGATTGTGACAGATTAGCTAAATCTGCAGATAGATCATAAAGCAGAGTGATATAAGATAAAGTGACGATAAATTATGGCATTTATATCTCCCTATGTCTTTTTACTGCAGCATTAGCTTTGTTGCAGGTTGGTCAAGAATTTGCATATATGTTTCAGGGACTGTATTTACAATACTTAAAAGTCAATGTCTTAATTTTTGTAATACTGGAATAAAAACTTCAATTAAAAAGCAATACTCTGTTTTGTGAACAAATTTAGCCAGTTCCTTGCTTTCAAGTGAAGCTTTCAACTTATTTCTATATTATGGGCAGAGGTTACATCATGAGTTGTAATCTAGCAGAATTACAGGACCAAGGCTGAATTTTACAGTCTTGGCTTTCAGCACTGCTGTGAGAGCATTTAAAAACATTCAAGACTCAATTTCATTTAAGAATATCTGATCACAAGACATTTATAAAAGAGTCGATTCCAGGAGTATGTGAACAGATCATTGCATCAAATCCTCATACATCCAAAACACATGTTGGACATAACTAAAGCTTCCAGTTTTGTTTCTGAAGTTCTGTTCAGTTGTTTTTTCTCTGATTAACTCTAGTATCAATTGTTATTTTCTCCATGCTTATCTATTCAAAGCAGAACTATCTGCCTCCAAACTTGTTCTGTGTTGTGTAAATGGAAATGTCCAAAATCTCTGACCCACAACAATGTATTTGCTTTCATTATAATGGTCTGATGAGGATGGTCAGAGAAAAAGGCGGCTTGTTGCCCTCAAACTTCCCAGACTGTCTGCAGGAGATGCAGGACACAGTTACCAGTAATGTCTGAAGGAGCACTATAAGTAGGAAAAGAGAAAGTAAATGCAGTTTAAAAGTTTTCACTGGTGATTCTTTGAAGCACTTACAGATGCTGACAGTGTAATAACATCACTGGCCTTTTGGTGACAATAGAGTGGATTGGCTTTTTTTGAGAATAATACAATGCATGCTAAAAAGGTACAAGTTTACAGTTAAATTAGAAAAACATTAGCTGCATAGTTGTTTAATATGTGACATCTTGTAGGATGCATAAGGGTGGATGATGTTCTCTGTACATAACTTCTGTTAAAAAAGAGTTCTTAACTGATTTCTGCTTCTACAACACAAGAGGTGAAGCATATTAATTTCACCGTGCTAAGGAAGTGGTGTCTGCAGTAGAATTTCCAGGAGCAGCCTGCCAAATGGATGTTGTAGTTTAACCCCAGCCAGCAACTCAGCCCCATCCAGCCGCTCGCTCACTCCCCCCCAGTGGGATGGGGCAGAGAATCAGAAGAGTAAAAGTGAGAGAACTCGTGGGTTGAGATAAAGACAGTTTAATAGGGAAAGCAAAAGCTGCGCACGCAAGCAAAGCAAAACAAGGAATTCATTCACTACTCCTCATCGGCAGGCAGGTGTTCAGTCATCTCCAGGAAAGCAGGGCTCCATCACGTGTAATGGTGACTTGGAAAGACAAAACACCATCACTCTGGATGTCCCCCACTTCCTTCTTCTTCCCCCAACTTTATATACTGAGCATGATGCCATATGGTATGGAATACCCCACTGGCCAGTTGGGTCAGCTATCTTGGCTGTGCCCCCTCCTAGCTTCTTGAGCACCTGGCAAAGCATGGGAAGCTGAAAAGTCCTTGACTATTAAGCACTACTTAGCAACAACTAAAACATTATTC
Source organism: Calonectris borealis (assembly GCF_964195595.1). NCBI lineage: Eukaryota > Metazoa > Chordata > Aves > Procellariiformes > Procellariidae > Calonectris > Calonectris borealis. The sequence goes on along the minus strand of NC_134315.1, from coordinate 28,172,981 downwards.
TTATACTAAATCCAAAACACAGCCCTATGCCAGCAACTAGGAAGAAAATTAACTTTATCCCAACTGAAACTAGGACAATGGGGGAAAAAGTGGAAGAATTAAAATGAACAGCTGACAAAACAGCAGTCAGTTTTGATGTAACAAAGAGTAGGCCATTCAGGAAGAATTTGGGAAGAGGAGAGAGAGCAGACTGTGCGATGACTTTCAAGGAAGAAAGGACTGTGAAGGCCCTCTAGCTGATGTGTTCTGCTGAGGAACCTGGCAATTCTCAGCCTTTCTTCTAGGAATGAGAAATTAGAAGGTGATGTGTGTGATTATGGGCTCACTTTGGAGTAGATGGAGGAATCATGGGATGTTTCCTTGACCTGTTTGGATAAAGAAGCCATTTGGCCATCTCTTCCTGAGAATGTGATTTAAATGCTCAATGAGCAGAGATATACAAATATAGCTCAGCTGTTGATAATTATTTTACCTCTGCTGCTTACAGAGTTCAGATAGCTTAAATAATACTCCTGAATCTCAGCTGAAAGCCTGATGGGTTTTTGGGAGGCCTGATGAAATTCATCATTCTCATAGTCTGATGGGTCCTGGATAAAAGAACACCTGTGAGTTTACAGGAAAAAAAAAAAAAGAATTAAGAAGGTATCAACATAAATTACAGGTTGTATGTAAATGCATGTTATAAATGCCCTTCATTAACAGTTATTCAGGCATTGTGGCCAAGAGCTTAAAGGAATTCAAAGAGAGAAAGGAATTAGAAACCTATAACGTTATAGTAGATAACAGTTTCTTTCCAGACCAAGAAGACTTTTGATTCCAGACCAAGAAGACTTTTCACTATATAGTGATGCATTTGTTTCCAGCAATCAGCCATCTTGTTGGTTTTGCAGAGGAATATCAGACAGATTCCAGTGTATGATTACGGGTTCCCTGGAAATTAGGGGGGAGTTTCTCCAAGGAATTATTTCATGTCATGTCTAAAGTTAAGTGTGGAATTAAAACACACTGACAACTCTTGACGTTTGAAACTCAAAGCAAATTATTTTGGCACAAAGTCTTAATTCTCAGTTCAGGTGGTATCTGGAGATGTATTATTTTATATTATGTTCTTTGAAGGGTTTATTTTTGCAACATGCACTTTGTTACTTTAGAGTTAATAATTTTTTAATGAACAATTAAGTGCCTGGACACAAAACAATGTAGTAGCATTTTAAAGACCTTTGGATACATTTGCACGTCCTACCTCCTGCTGCATAGATGAAATAGGAGCCTATGATAAACAATAAAATAGAAAAGAGCAGAGGTCAGAACACTGAATAGCCTTACAATGCTACAAAGTGATTTTTTTAAAATTTATTTTGTTTTGTGAGTTTGGGGAGAAAAAACTTTACTTTTATTTAGTTGAGGTTTGTGTGTCCTTGCTGGCTACTTGTTCGTTTTTCACTTTTTCAGCCTAGCATGAAAGATGAAATACCTTGAGGGGGGGAAAGAAAGGTCAATAAAACACACTTATATTGTACTCTTGGCAGCAATGACAGCAAAAGAGTTCAAGTATCATGGGCTTTAATTTGCTCATTAAAATAAGGCATCTAAAGACACCATTTCAGAGTTCTTTTTCATGGTCTTTATCAACAAGAAAGCTTATTTGAGAGGAAAGACTTACTTCTCAAAATAGGAGTGTTGAAAGCTCTGTATGAAGAATGCAAGCAATGATGTTACCTCACTCAGGTACTCCATGAGTTTATGCGTGATAGAAATGTGCGCCTTAGATTTATGCAGTCATGGAAACTGCATGTGTCAGTCTGGGATGAAATTATGCATTTTATGTGCAGATGGGGGAGTTTTGCATTCAAATGGAAAACAAAACACTTTATCAATGGTACAGGACCTACTGTTGCAAAGCATTCATGTTGACTCCTCATTGTAATTGCTTTTCATTTTGAAGTTTCCAGAAAATATTTAGTACATATGTACTATAAAATAGACCGGTAGTATTTTTCCTGTGTAATTTTTTTTTTCCATAGGGTTGTCTGAGTGTCTGATGCTGCAAAGAGAATTGCACTTGCAGAAGGTTGAACTTATAAATCAAAACATTCTGCGAGGACTTGCAAGGGCTGAAGTAAAACATCAATCTGCATTTGACAAAAGTACAGTGCTAGCTTAGGCAATAAGGGAACATATGGATGTCTTCCAGGTCCCACAGAGATGCAAACATTGTATTTTAAACCAATTGCCACTTTGTTGAAATAGCACCTGACCTTTTGTCAGTGGGAATCAAGAGGCAGTGACGGTGTTCCTCAACAGCAGAGTGTTAAACAACACCTCAGATTTGCTGGGTGGGGAGAAAAGGGGCAAGCCTCCCATGAGGTCTCATCGGCCTGAGGTAACACTGATCGTGGGCAACCTGGCTGAATATCTCCCATTCGTGGGGTCATGCCTGTCTTTAGAAGAGTGGTGGGAAGAGGGCTGGAAAGTGACCATTGGAAGACTTCTTCAGGCAGAGAACTGCACTTCATTCAGTCAAGTCTGTCCTCTTCAGAAGTAATTTGGCATGGAACAAATCCCAAGTACTTCCTTATTTTTTCCTTCCATTTAATATGAAAGAAAAAAACATTGAGGAAGCTTGAGAATTTCAAATTATTTGCATTACAAGTCTTGAAATTTCTTTTTTTTTTCCCCATTTCTTTTTCTTTTCTTTTTTAATTTTGCTTTTACCATCGAAAACACTGTGACAGCATAGGCACACCATCGTATTAACACTTTAGTGTGCCTAGAAGAGGCTAGAGCCTATGCTTTCAAAGAGGTGGTATATGCTTAGCGAGTACTCTCCAGAGCAGCAGGTCTCTCAGCAGGACAAATTAGAAGTTGAAGAGGCTGATACACTTAATTAGCTATAAAAATTGAGTTAATTTTCATTGTGAAATGAAAAAAAACCCAAACCTGTCAGTGGTCTGAGTGCATGAAATTCTGCTCTAAAAAGTGATATGTGGAGCAAGTTATTATCAGTAGTTATTGCTGATACTTACTAGGTGCAATATTCCTGTGGTTTGAAGGCTTAGGAGCAGAAGCTCATTGCTCACACCTCAGCTGCTTATGAGCTCTCTGGGGAAGGAGCACTCTTTCAGGTTCACTGGGGAAAAGAAGGACCTGGATGGCTCATAGCCCTGTTTTCTTAAAATACCAGTGGAGTATGGAAGTAGGTGAACACCTCATGCTGGATGATGAGCCAAAGACCTGTGTTCAGTGTCACTGAAGTCACTATGGCAGCCTTGACAATAAGCAGAGAGGAGCATCAAGAATTGATACCTTTCATGCCAAGGACTCAATAGGGGTTTGTGTACAATGGTTCTTGCACAACAAAAGTTTTAAAAGGCTGCTGAAGTAAGAAGTGTTATTAGAAGAAGAATCTTCATGTGATAAACTTTCTCACAATCATTTGCTTTGAGTTGATTTTTATAGAATCACAAATATTTCATAGAAAATGCAACAGACATGGATCACTTCAAGACCCTGAGAATAACATGAATATATTGCCCCAAACGGTTTCACTCCTGATGACGTGTTTCCTTTAAAACTTTAATACATTATTTCCTCAAGTATGCCCTACACCTAGGTTATAGCTACATGACTGGATAAAGCTGTGATTACTACATGTGTCAGTAGAAATAATGAAATGGTTACATTCAGCTAGCCCAAGTAATAGTAGCAGCAGCATTAGCTTTAGCTCGCTGCAGCAACCAGAGCGCGTTTCTGAGGTCCATGCAGTTTGTGTCCCGGTCATGTTTTTGCACATACTAAATCCAATGCTGCTGTACCTTCACTGCTACTGTTGTTTACCCCTATGCTATCCATGGATTCCACTATGTGATTTGCATATGTGCATACCCCTATGCTATATTTGGATTCCAGTATGTGATTCACAGCACAAATGAAACCCAAGCAGCCAGACCGTGTTCTACTGCCTGCTCTGTCCCTGCACCTTTTTTTGGCATGTGTTTACAGATGGGGGATGATTCAGAATCACAGCCTCTAACAAGTCAGGCTAAATGACCAACTCTGTGATTCTAGGATGACTCTTCCTTCCCTTTAGCTGTAAAATATCTAAAAGGAGGTGGCTACATAGGTTGCACCGGGTAAATCAGTGGATTCATTTGTTTTGGTTGCAAAATGGGATATCTGCTACACAAATGTTGCTAATCAGGGACTGTTAACTAGTGTATTTACATAATTTAAGTACTAATACTTATATTTAAGTAGGGATAATTTGTCTAAGAATCTTACCTGTTTCTGTCACACAGCATTAGCAACCACTGCAACCTCACCAAACACAATGCTATTTATTCCCTCTTTCTCCAGGCTGTGTAAAATCACTCCAAGTCACGGCTTCTCTTTATCTGACATAAGAATAATAGCTTAGGTTTGTGAGAATAAACGACAAGATGTTTACAGGCCTCATTTCTCTTAGAGATATGAATAACCTTTAAAAAAAAATTAGTATCTAGCAGCTTATTTATGCTGATGGACGTTATACTCAGAATTTAACACTCAATAGAGAAACTGAATACAGATATACTAGATATTAAAGGGGATGATACCAAACTAAAATACAGTCAATTTAAGAAAATGAGTCTGAAGTATTTGAGGGGCTGTATTTTTGATTACTACTGCCAATTTTTCTGGTATTATTATTTATTATTATTGTGCTTTTGTGGCATTTTCTTAAACGTTCTCCTCACTCCTGAAGTTTTGTGAAAAACCCTAGCAAACAAGGCAGAATATTGACTGACAGACCACATAGGTAGGAGAGAAATTGATGGCGTTAGATTGTCCAGTCGATTGCATAAGTGAAATAATAGACCAGTAATGTTATGAGTGGTGTGGAGGAGAAAAATATTTCAGACAAAATTATGATTGTTAAGTTGATGGTTCACGATTGGTATGGTTTATTCAGCTTTGAAAGAATATTCTTATTTCAATACTACACCAGGAAGACTAGGAAAGGAGAGCTGTAATTATTAAAAAGCCAAGCAATGGCAGTTAATCTTGTATTTCAAAGTGAACAGATATACTTATTGTTTTCTTGAATGCACAGAAAGTAAATTACAATAGTGGATTATTTATATTAATTAGATGTCTTAATTTTGATATCCACAGAAATTATCTATTATTCCTTTCCTTGTATGTGCTTGGTTTCTGTTTTTGTGTTTTCTTTATATTTTTTCTTCCTTTGGTCCTTGGTCTATACTTACTGTTTTCATTTAGGCCATGGTATTCTTCTTGGAGGCATGTTGGTCAGGGACATATTACAGCAGGGATATAGATCTGAGCTTCATTGTCAAATGTTAAACTACTGTCACCTGAAAAGAATGGATGTAATTTAACATGCTGTGGTTAAAGTCTGTTCTAAAATGGGATCTTTTTTCACAACCATCTTTTATCTTATTGTCTGTGAAAACAGGTAAATCTTCCTTCTAAACTTCCCCTTATTTAGATCTCAGCATAGATGAAATGAAATACATGCAAGCAAGTTGATGAACTTTTCACTCTTTTATTCTTTATGTTTCTCCCTTTGTGTTATGCCAAACATCATTAAAAGAGCACTTTTCCTGAGCAAGAGCAAAATGTACTATATTCCAGCAAAAAGGTCAGAACACTGAGCGATTTACCAGGCCACGGTATCATGGAGGTTAAATGATCAATCATTAGTGAAACATAAGGATGCTCCTGTTGTTTAATTTCCTCATTTAGGGATCTGCTCAGCAGTAAATAACCAGCCTGCTAATGATTATGAACCCTGTAAATGTAGATAGTAAGCATAATTAAAGAACAGAAATTTAATGCATCTATTTATCTTCCTGGAAGCAGAAAATTCCTTCCTTTAAAAGAGTTCTTCTCATGCCCCTGAAATGATACCACTATTCCTTAGGTTCTCATGATGAACGTCTGAGCCAGATTACACATATCATAGGAAAAAAAAACTCTGGACAATTCCAGCCCTTCGATATAATTTAAGTATAGAAACAATTTTGAAACCTACCTGAACCTCAAGATTATTTCATGTGTTGTCAAAAGATTTTTGTAGCTTGTATCTATCTTTTTGGTGTGAAGTAGACTACAAAGTCTATCCTGAGTCATCAGATTCAATCTCCATGTCTGAACAGGTGTTAAACTAGCATGCTTCACTCCAGAGCTAGTTCCTTGCCCTGATATCCCTTGCAGCACTGACCTGACACACTTCTTTTACACCCCAACAAATTCTCTAGGCACAGGTAAAAAAGAAATGTCTTTCTTTCGTCTGGGTTTGATTATAGTCCCATTATATTAACTGGATAGGGGATTTGAGTATACCTGATCTAATATAAACCCATATTGGAAAAGACTGGTTGAGTTTTGAGAGCAGAGCTATAAGGTAGTTAAGCAACAGGTGAAAGGGGAAACATCAGGCACCAGTGCTGGAAAAGGTCAGGCAGGAGAAGGTCAGCAGTGGAACACTTTAGTAACAGGTTTGGGACCAATCATCTGCCTAATGCTATGAAGAATGGTGTCAGCTTCTTCACAAAAAAAAAAAAAAAAAAAAAAAAGAGCACGTTTAGGTGCTGTCAACAAATATTACTTCACTTAGAAAAAGGTGGAAGCCCTTGACAGCTTATAAGAACAGTAGAGACAGAAAAGCAAAAATATCTTAGAAAGAACTGGATCAGTTTCTGACAGAGCCAATATCTGGTTTTGAGGGACGGGAACCCAGTCTCTGGTCCTGCCAGAAGGCTGTTCCAAAAGCTCACTTACATCCATCTTTGAATTTACATATTTACATAAGTTTAAAACATTTTGTCTAATGCAGAAAAATCTGATAAATCAAATAGTTCTTGTTCCCTCCCTGGTGTTTATTTCTCCCCGTTATTTAACGGGAGTAATCCCCTTCTGGCTTTGTTTTTGATGGACTGAGGGACAGCTCTGTTTATTTTCTCCTTTATATGATCAGGATCATCTCATAGTTTTCTGTGGCTGTTGAAAGTTCACTCTGTCCTTTACTGACTATAAGCAACTAAAATCTGTTGCAGTAAATGAGGTCTGCACCAGTGGAGGGTACTTTAATATCTCCCCTATTTCTGCTGAGGTATCTCAGCTGATATATTCTAGGATAACATTTGCCTTTCTCACAGCTGTACTGCACTGAGGGCTCATAACCATCATCTTATCAGCTAGCACATGTGGATCCTCTTTCTCCAGAGATCACTAAAATGCTGAGAAATAGCCTAAGTAGAGCACTGTAGCAGTCCTAGGATTTTATGATAGCTATGTGTAGCTAGGGACTAGAGAAATTTTTATTAAGAAGATTTCTATGGAAATATAAACATTATTGGAAACAGTATGGAATGCAGTGTTTCAAACCATATGCCCCAGTTTTTTAAAGTTATTTTTCTCTGATAATTATTTCTGGATGTTGTTATATTGCTAGGTGTTATTGCAGGTATTGTAAATTATTCCTATGGGATTGTGTTGTTCTTTTTTTTAAAGGTAAAAAAAAAAAAAAACAGCTGAGCAATGCTAACTTTCCTTCAACAGTGCTTCAAAGTGTGCCAAAATACCTTGTTTGGAAGTCCAGAATAATATGCAGACAGGGTGCAAGTGAAACTACTTCCAGCTGTATGGAGCGGAGCCAAAGGACACTGATTTTACAAGTAATGATAAATGGCACCATGTAATGTCCATGTCTCCTGGTTAACTGAAGTCGGGAAATTAGTAGCATTCCTTTATTACATACCTTTATGGTGTCAATAACAAACTACATCTTTGTCAGGCTGGAACCTAGTTTCTGGAATCCCTCCATTAAAGGGAATCCACAAAAAGCTGGAAGAAATGAGTGCAGCTTTTCCCTGTGAGCAAGTGAAATTGCAGGAAAAACAGAGGTTGAAATAGAGGATGAAAGGTGCAGGAGTAGGACCTTTTGCCTGCAGCCCCTGAGCAACCTCCTGCCCTTGGGCACTTAGAAATTTTCTTCATTCAATTGGATAAGTGATTGACTGATGGTTTCTTTGAGTATATTACGTCATTTGGATAACTGTGATAGATACCTAACTGTAAAAGAATCAACAGCATGTTTGAGTTTTAGGAGTAGAAAGCTGGACTATAACAGTTTCATTTTGGCATTTCACAGTGTTCGAATACATGAAACCAGATTGAAAATACTACGAGAGCACAGACCATTTGCAACAATAAACCAATAGGAATCACTGGGAAATTGCTTTATTGATAGACCTCTTTAACAACCGTTCAAGTTCAGAAGGAAAAAAAATGTTTTTAAAAATTGTCTACAGTGGAGTAGGAAAAAATGTTTCTTTTGTAAAAGATGTCTTCTGCTTCATAATCAGGGAAAAAGTGACATAGGACGTCAATAAGATGATAATATCAAGATCATCAAATGAGAGATGTAATCATAAATGAGAAACCAGCATAATGTAGCCAGCGTATGTTTTTGGCAGAAGTGAATGGAAAAAGATCTGTGAATTAACACTTAATAAATGAAAAAACATTTTTCTTTCCTTCCAAGAAAATTAATTAAACATAAATCTCCTCAAAAATTATATCTATGAACAATTTACCTCATTTGACCATATTCAGAGCTTTCTGAACTGTCTGCAGCCATACTATGTTATGATAATTTCTCACATAAGTTTGTTGTTCAAAACTTAAAGTGAGACTTCTTTCCTTTCTTTAAAATTTTCATTTTTCTAATTTGCCTACAACTTTAGAATTTCTTAATTCTAAGATGTTTATAATGAATTGCTTCCTCATCTGATTTCATTGCTTAAGTCCAGGGCTTAGGCTTATGATCAATTTAAGAAGACAAAGACATGACAAAAACTGGGATTGAATAAACTTCTCTATAAATAAAAAGATATACCTGCATCAGGGTCAATACAAAGTGACAGACTGTAGCCTGCTTCCATACATAAATATAAGAAGCACGCCTAAGATGACTTACCCATAGTATTCAAAGCCCCATGAAATGTAAAATGACAGTGAGGAATCTGCTTAAAGATGTTCAGGAATCCCTTAACTACTTTAGCTGCTTTTAAAAGCCCTGGATTTTATTCCCTTCATTGCTGTGCATCATCTATTTCTGGGTGAATTTGATATTGCAAGACATAGATATAATCGCATGCAAATTGCAGAAACCCACGTTAGCATATTAAAAATCTCCTCATGCATCCTGAGAAGTGTCTCCCCCTTTGAGCAGCACCCTCGGACTAAGACAGAAGATACTGACAAAAACTTTTCCAAAGACATTATAGGCTTTCTGGTTTTAAATCCTTGCTTTAGTTTAAGTTAACACATGCATCCTCACTGCTTCCTCCTAAGAAATTTTAGCCAAGATGCAAGAAGAAGGGCAAAGAATGGGTCATTGCTGTCAGTCACATATGAAAACAGAATGATGTCTCAGCCCCTCTTTAAAATATTTTATAACACAAGCAAAAGCACAAGTGATTATAAATGTGTATCCAGTCTTTAAGATTTGTTTTTTTCAAATCCCTTTAGGATTGTAATGGCATTTTAACCGTTATTGTCCTTGTATCACAATCATTGTACCTCTTCTTGCTCGCAGAACAAGGGTTGGACATCTGTAAAAAATCCAATTCTACAGTTTGGGCATATGGCTTACAGTGCGGAGCTAGCAATGACTGTCTGCTATTCTTTAGAGCCTGGTACAATTCCTGTTAACCTATTACAGCCTTATAATAATTGTCTCATTAGCTGTATGCATTTAAGCATCTGCTGGTACAGGGCTCAGGAATACATCAGTAGTGACTTTCAGACAGGGAGGGGAGGTTCAGCACCACCTGTGTTACTCTTATGACCAAAAGATCACGCAACACAGTTTCATAGGCAAAGAACTCTCTGTTAACAAATTCCCATGGACATGTGGAAAACCAGCAGTTTCTTAATGTCACTGAGGACAGGCCTTACACTGTGACAGGTAATCACATTTGTCCCTTCTCCTCACATCCTTTCACATATAAAGGCCAACTAAAAGCAGATTTATTAATTACAAAAACATCACTACTAATAAATCATTAAAACGAACAACCAAAAAACAACCAAAAAACAGTGTCCCCCCTGCCCCCGGGTTAATGTGACAGGGTAAATGCAGCCATAGTGTGAGCAGGGCTGTTCCTTGCTGTTCTCCCTCCCATGGGCTGCAGGCGTGGGGAAGAGCAGCTCTGCACAGCAGCATGTATTCCTTCCTGGTGGAGCTGAAGCGCGACTGGTTGTGATCACCACACCATAACAGAAAAAGAGTAAATAGGATCTTATGTGAAGGAGAGGGTGTCAGGAGCTCCATGGCATGTTTCGCCATCAGGTGGCATCTATGCTGTTTGTGGGATAGGTCTCCTTTAACGATCTTTTGCAATCCTGAATCGCAGTATTTTTTACCTGGTAAGTTAGATGACATTTGCATTTGGCTAAGAAAATAAATTAACCTACCTGATTGGGAAAGACTGATTTTGCCAGGAAAAGAAGAGACGTGGGAGAGCTAAAACATACAGTCCTACCCCAGGAACCCACAAGCTGGATTGCACTGTATTGGCACTTGAAAAGAAAAGAAACAAACAAAACATTTTTGGGGCTTGCATGTGTAAATATATTATGGATCTTTAGTAACTTGGTATGCACAGTATCCTGAGGGACCACCCAGTTTATTTCTACATGCTAACAATGGGCAAAAGTAAATTTGATGAACTAGAATAAAACACTAAAGTTGTATGAGCTGAGCAAAGCTGTGTGGGTGATGGCAGCAGCAGGAGACCGCAGGCTGCCTGGGAAGCTTGCAAGACAGGAGCTTGGAAAGCAACTGTCCTTATGCCCACGGTGTTTAGAACTGCTGACTAACGGTGAATGATGCTGGTGTTCTTCACCTAATGTTTTTCAAGGAAAAAAGTAATTTTCAAACAGTGTTCCATGTTCAGCTTGTTGCTTGTGATTTCTTCAGGGCTGGGGATCTCCATTAGCAATTCTATTTATACAGTTTGGTTTATTAAATATATGCACTGAGGGAAATTATTTTCTTTTATTCGCAGACTAGACTCAAGGCACTGTAGACTGATGTCTTGTTTTAAATTCAGTATGTGGAAACGAGGTTTCTTTATTTTATGAGCAAGGAAGTCCCATAATTTTCAGATGACATGTTCATAAGTTACTTCCATTTCTGAGGTGTCTTTTTTCAAAATACAATAAACTCAGCATCCCTTTGAAACCCATTAGGAGGCCTTTCCATACACTAAAAAGTTACCTTAAACACCCTAAATTTAATGTGGTTTCCATACAAGCGTCTGTAGCACTGAAGTACTAACAGCCAGCGTCTGCTGAGTTACAGCTGAATAAGAATGGGGACACTGCTGTCAGTAGTCCTAGCAAACTCCAGAGCAGAATTTAGTCATGTGTGGCTGATGCATTCATTCTGTTTTCCTGCAATCTGTCCTCCTATATTTGATTAACCTTTTTTGTTGGAAGACTCTGCCCAAGTGAAACATTTAGTTCTTTTTTGGAATGAGAGTAATACAGATATGCAGAATATCAGGCAACCAGCAAGGAGTTCTGCCAAACAGGGATGACTTGCAGCCACAGCGGATGAAATTTATTTGTTTGAAACTAGAATTTGACAGGAAAATGTGTTTTTGCTGAGGAAAATATGTTTTTCAATGGCTAGAAAAGTAATCCATACCACCAAGGTTTGTAGTGGAAAATGTTGCTGTAGTATTTCATCACAGATAATGCTTAAATGCTCACATTTCCTCTTCTTGCATTGATCAGACCTCTCAATCAGACTACATTTCTCATGAGACATCATAGCTGGAGCACTGATAATGTACTTTGATGGCTCACCAAGGATGGAGCCCACTGTATAACCTATGGAAAGCAATATGAAAGGGCAATGCAGTGCCATTTCCTAATGGATAGTTCTGGTTTTATACTGGAATTTTTAGCAAAAATTTGTCTATTTCTTTTGGGGAAGGGATCCTGTATATCTGGATACCTGCACCATACGCATCAGCTCTAGGGAGTATTAAAAACTATACCTTCTAGTTAAGATGCATAGGCTTAAGTATGTGATCCCTCTGGAGAGATTTGTTAATAGGTGCCAGTATCGTTCACTTCAGAAAAGTTAATAAAATAAAATAAAATTAAGCTGCTGATGTTTCTCAACATCTCTATTATTAGCTGCTAGGAGACGAAACCATCCTTTTATTAGAAAACATGATTGTATTAAGTCATAAAAGTTATTTGTAGAGTACTGGAATATCAGAGGGAGAAAGTAGTTACACCAAGCTCATACAACCGTACTGTATTTGTTACGGTCTCTTCTGTTCTTTGCTGTTACCTCGCAGACTGTTTTCTTTCCAAGGCTACCTCTGCTGTTTCATTCTGTGTATGTGTGGTGAATAAACCCTAAGTGCTTTAAAGTGCATCTATGACCCTTATCTGCTCCTATTTCCACTTCTCTCTCTGTCATTTCCCTGTGCGCAAGCCACCAGGATGTGCTAAAAGGGAAATCTTGTCCTCACTTCAGCTTGTGCGGAGGACTCCAGATATAGCAGAACAGTGCAGTGGTGCTTCAGCAAGGGATATGTGAGGATTTCTTTGTCCTTGCTCCCTTTAGAGCAGTGCTGGTGACTCAATGCATCATGCAGTTTGCAGGAATTTAGTGTCACTGCCCAGGAGCACCCGTGGTTTTGGAGGGATAATATCATCCACTCAGTGCATCTATAGGATGCTGCTCCCTGGTTGTCACAAATGAGTGGTTTAAGGCCGCATAAAGAATCACCATCAAAGGTATTAACAAAAAGTGGTTTTAATGGGAATTTATAAAAGTGCGACTTAACAGAGTTCGATGGCAAGGTTCACTCTATCTCTTATTACATGGATGAAACATACAAAGGAAAATCGAGTTAGAATCAAGCTAGAATGATTTATACAGAGACCGAAGATGCAAAAGGGCAAGGGAGACCCTCCCTTTGAGTCACAAGGTTCAGAGAAGACCCCCTTGCTTTCTAAACTCCTGATGGAGCTTAGGTGCAGCTGCATCCAATCTTAGTCTCAGACTTGGACAACAGTTTATGTCTAAAGGATTATATGTGTCTAGCAGCAGTCTAAGATTCATTCACAGTTTTAAGGTGGATCACAAGATTTTAGCAACACTTGAGCATTGACTAATTTAACATTTACAAAGTAAGTTAATAGAGTCTACTACAATTACAACAGTGACTTAATTACAGATTCGAGATGGTAATATTCATACTATACTTGCTATTGGGTACCTCCATAAATTCACACACACATGCACAAACACAAAGATATATAAATATACAAAATGTTAAAAATTCCCCTTGAGTTCAGTGAAATATTCACATCAAATATCTCCACATTTCTCAAAGGGCAAGGGTTGAGCCTCGAGGAGTGAAGGGTTTCAGCCCAGGTCCCGTCTTCAGCTTTCGGCAACGGTCCTCCAAATATCAGAAACTGGAGAGTTCGCGAGCTCTGAGAGGCATTCCACTCAGAGGGAGATACTGGTCACAGCCTGCTGTGGTCCAGGAGAGCTCAAAGGGCCTCACCTAGGACTGCTGTTTATAGGGTTGCAAGATGACTGGCTTTAGTCATCCGTAAATTTCCATCCCGGCCACAGTCCAAGTTGGTAGTTACTAGAATTCTCAAGATTCTGGTAACAATAGTACCATTCCACTCGAGCTACAATTCAGATAAGGATGTCAGAGGATGACAAATTAGCCCTGCTCTTGTTCCCCACCTTGGCCAGGAAGCAGGAGCTCCTGGTACGGTCAGTGCAGTTTCCCGACTTAGCCATGCAACAGTTCCTGGTATGGTCAAGGGACGCTTCACCACTAGAGGCCAGGCGCCTCCAAAATGGGGGGAGTGCATGGTCACTGCCTGCTTTGCCTGAATTAATGACCAGACTTGAGCCTCCCTGTCTCATGTCCCAGGTGAGTCAGTACCCAGCAGCGGCTTGGCTGCATGGAGGGGATCTTTCCAAATCCCCATCTGAGGGCTTTCAGCTGCTGAAAAGAAGTCCTGGACCAGAGAGAGTGAGTAGCTGTGAAAAATTCCTAGGACATGACAGGCAAACATCCTTATCTCTGGGCTGCAAAGATTATATATTGCTAGAGATATTTCACTTTGTATAAATAACCAAAATAACTGCTGGATCTGGGACTTTATTTCAGGTCTGCTATAACCTGAGGACTGTCTTCACCTTCAGGTTCTTTGGGAGCACAGGGAAATGTTTCTGGTTCCTACTTCTTTTGGAGAAATATATGAAAAAGACTCTCTTATCCCAGTTCATAACTGTTGGGGGGGTAGTGGTGTTTGGTTTGTTGGGGGTTTTTTTGTTTGTTGTTGTTTTTTTAATTTCTTATGTTTCATGGGACAGTCATTTCCTGCCTAGGTCTTGTCAAATCTTACTGAGCTGATTTCCAATAGGACTAATCAAAGCCTGGCCTGAGAATTTGGCCTTCTGTCAGAAACACATCACTATTTTGATATTTGAAAAAGAGAAAAATATTGCTGAAGAGAACCATTCCCTTTTTTATATCCATTTATGCCTGGGCAAGTATCTTTTTTTATGACATAAATCATACGTAATGTTCCTCCTTGTATGCAAGCAATGAGAAAATATCCTTAGGCAAGTTGTTTTCCAAAATAATCAGTTCAGGCATTCCCCACCTGGAAAAATATTGTTATGGCACTGTGGCTTGAAACCAAGTGAGTGGTGGAATATGACTGATGTGAGCCAATGTACCAGCAAATGTCTTTGTTCCTGACATTATACCTGGTCTCGAATCCAATCCCAGCTTTAGTGGTTTAGTTACTCAAGGGCAGACATCAAACACCTGCTCTGTCCACTCTCCTTCACTGCCAACACCATTAATTTTCCAAATGAGTCAGCACTTCTCTATTTATTTTTTAATTGATTGGTAATACTGGGTTCTAATTGAGATTGTAAAATGAAAGTTGCAGATTTGATTGTCTGCTCAGAGTTCAGAGCAGTTCAGTGATCAGAGCTATCAGTCTTATAAATGGTATGAGCAAATGCAAAACAACAAAGAAAAAAATCAAATTCACAGTGCTGCAAAATGAGCTAACTCATCTGCTTACTTCCTATTCAGGCTGTACTACAGGCAAGAGCAAAATGTATCTGGAAGAAGAAAACAAAACAAAACAAAGTCAAGGTGAAAACAAAAATCTTTCCAACTTTATTTCTGAGGTGGCAATTCATCCTGAAGAGAACAGCAGATTAAATACTGCCTCAGTACAACCCATGACTGACATCCTGAAATCAAGTTAGAATTGATTTCCAGGCCCCAACACAGGAATATGTAGATATAATTTGGTGGAAATGTTATAGAAATATGTATTCAGCAAGAGGCAAGCAACGTGGAACATTAACTTTCATTAGCCTTGTGCTGGTATAAACAGTTGTTTCAAAGTCCTTCTCCCTCTTGAGGACAACAGTAAATGGATGAACAGTTTTGTCTCCAGTCAAGCTAATAGTATAATTGTGGAAGCAATTCAAATGTTAAGAAAATAAGGTAACAATAAAGTTTAACTTTCCTTTTGTAAGATAGTACGTAACATCACCTGCTCTGGCACACCAGTTTTGCCTGGCAGGAGGGATGAATGTGCAGTCAGGGTTTGTGGCACCCCTTGAAAGAGGGAAGGCCCACTTCCCCAGTCTTCTAAATGACGGACCTCATCTGAAAAACCTTATTTTTGTCATGCTCCAGTCTGGGTTTGAATCTTCCCAGATAAGGACAAAGAGTCTTCCTCTTTTAATGAAATTATTTCTTTCTTCTTGCCCTTGACTCACTCTATTTCTGATTTTTGATTTTTTCTGTGTCCTGTGGCTCTCAGTCCATCCAGCCCTCCTCATCCTCCATGCAATTTTTTCCTTTGTCCCTATGTAGCCTTTCTGCTGTGTGAGATTTTTTGCACACATTTTTCTTGTTGTATCAACCACTTTCCACAACCTGAACCAAATCCTGCTTTTGACTAATGATCAGGACCTCTTGATGGTGAAAGAAAGATTCCTTTTGACTTCATACCATTTGTGAACTACACTAAAAAATATTGAGCGAAGCAGCACCCTATAGGATTTAAGACAAAGGTACAACACTACATTCAAGGACAGCATGCATGAAGGACATCATAGAACATTTTCTTGTAACAATTATATTACATGCACTTAAATCTCTACAGATCCAACTGCTAAGTTTAAATTCATAAGACAGTCTAATGGTTTAATTTTATAAAAATCTATACTCCCTTTGATAATTGTACTAAATTTTGCCAACGGATCCAGCACAATTTTCCGATGCAGAATGCATGAGAGGTAGTGCTGTACAGGCTACAAAAGTGCACGCTTCCAGCTAAATGCACCTGAGAAATATCCTCACAGTACATAAAGCGGGAGGGTGGGGTCATGCCTTGCATGGTGGAGCAGGTGCTCTCTGCAGCCCAGGAAGGGCCCACACCGGAGCAGAAAAGAAGTGTGAGGAGGAAGGAGCAGCAGAGGGGAACCGCCGTGTTCTGATGGACCACCACCCTACGCCGCTCCTTGTCTCCCTGAAGGGGCTGAATGTGACCTGCAGTGACAGCAAGAGGGAAGGAGAGGAGTCTGGAGTGAAGGAGTGGAGTTGAGCCTGGAAAAGGGGGAGGAGAGATGTTGGTTTAGCATCTGTCTTTTTGTTTCCCACTACTCAAATCAGTAATCAAACACTTATTTTAATTGGCAATAAATTAAGCTAACTTTGTCCAAATCAAGTCTTTTTTTTACCCATTATGTTAATTGATAAAGGGTCTCCCTGTCTTTATATTGCTCCTGGTTTTTTTCCTATTTTCTCCTCCCCCTGCCGTCCCCCCTACTTAAGTGAGGAGGAGTGAGCGAGCGGCTGGGTGGGAGCTTGGCTTCTAGCCAGGGCCAGCCCACCCTAGTAATGTATTCAGGTCATTCAAAATTAAAGCATGTTATTGAATGGCTGAGTGATAAAAATGGAAGATGAAATTTAGCGTTAGTAGTATTAATTAATGATCATAGCAAAAAGACAAAAAAAGCCCTAATAACGATGTTGAAAGTGTTCACTCGTGGAGGAGTGGTTCAGTATTAAATCCGAAGGAATAACTAACAAACACAAAATTTTTATAGCATATTCTGATGATTTATGACTGACTCTATTGCAAAGAAAGCTGTGTCACATCAACAGCTTGACTTTCCCAAATTATGACAACATTCTGGAATACAAATACATTTTACAGGGTGGAAGTTCCAAAATTAAATTCAATTCAGGATTCCTACAAGCAAGTTTTCTAAACAAGGACAGCATTAGCTCTTTCCAGTATGAGGACACCTTTGTATGGGTGTCCTACAAGGCCTGTTTTCTATCTGGGCCAGGCTATATGGTGAAATTATTCCTCCTGAAATGCATCGATAGTAATGTGATTCTTATGATTCACAATGCATAGTTTGGTCAGAGCAAAAACACACTGCATAATGCAGAATATAGTGCTTCAGGGAATGTGGCTGATAAGGGAGAAAGGGACCCAAACTACAACTAAGTCAGCAATGAACTAAAGAAAATTGCCTATGAATATTTTCTTAAACAAATTTGAATTCAAATATTTTATTTTGTTTCAGTGAAAAGATTAATTTTGCTTCAGATTGGACCAGACCCAGCATATGTTTTCTTATTAAATACTGAATTGATTAAAATAAGTATTGAATTTATTAAATATTTCATTAATTCTTAAATATTAGGAAGTAGCAAGATTAAGATTTTCCAGAGAGGCAAAGAATTGATTTTTCCATTAATCGTTTGCTGTCAATAAAATATCACTAGAAAATATCTGACCAGCTCTCATAATTTGGTGTGCTAATGAAAGCAGTTTAGTATTCTGAGAATTTACAGGCTAAACTACCCTATCTATTTCTGATTCAAGGTTAATCATTACTATCTCCAGCTGCATATCACTATCCCTATACTGAAAATTGTGCCTCCTTCCCCCTACACATGCCAGTTTACCTGCATGAATACTGTCTTACCCAGATGTGCAGAATGATTTAGGTCAAAGATAAATGGAGGAACCAGTCATCTGAATGGAAATGTCCACTTGAAAGCAGAAAATAGAAAAGGGCATGATGTATGGGGTAGGTGAGTAATCAGATTAGATTGGTTAGTCCATCTGATTGTGCCCCAAACCGCATCAGGTGCTGCATTTCCTTCCAAAGACCAAACATAAATTACTGAATCACTCAGGTATATTTGGATGTGTACATATGGTCCAAATTCTAGACTGCTAATTTGAGGCATCCAAAAATAACCCACCAGAGTTAGACATTCATTTAGTTTAGGGATTGCTATTCCCAAACAAATTATAATTTGTTCCTTGCTTTATTTATTATTATGTCTCACTTGAGAATGAAAGTCTTTCAGTAGAAAAGAGAAGGGGAAAAAAAAGAAATATTGCTCTGTGAGAGCAAAAAATGTTGAGGTTAAGCTCAATGAATTAATGTAGTATCAGAGTTGCTAGGGTCTAGCAAACACTTAAAGACAGCAGAAGTAAATGACAGCTGTGAATGTTTCAGACAGCGAACTCTGATCCTGTTAACATTTTCAAATATTAAAGGTGCTATCTACATCCAAAGCACACCACAAAATGCAAAGGGACAAGGTCACTGTAACCAAATAATGTTGCCATATGGCTAACTACACAGCACCTCTGCTGTGGTCGAGACTCATGGTTTTGAGCCCAGTATTTGGGGTCTCCAGTAGCCTCAGGGTTAATGGGAGAATTGAGCCAGCTCTGTGCCAGGGGCTCATCATAATGCTCCTATGAAGGGAAAGTAATTACCCTGCATGGTTTGGGTGCCAAGGGAGAGGATGGGATAGGACATGGCCACGGACTTTTCAGGGACTCAAGGGAAGCTACCACATTGCACACAAGAAGGTACGTGTGGCCTGAGCCCCAGCAGGGACATAGAAATCGGGTCTAAGAAGGGTAGCAGAGACAAAAGTCCCCCTTGGGAAATCTATATTTACTGGTAAATATATGTTCCTTGTCAACATGCCATAGCCATGCAGTTTTTGTGATGAACAGAGAGGTAGGGCATTATTCATCTGTTAGGGCATTAGTCATCTATTACACATGAGTGCTCCCCAACTGTTATAAAACCTCTTAAATTGGTTTCCCAGTTAAGTCCTTGGAAGCCCTGTCTGGCACAGGAACTGAGTAACACACAACCAAGAAGCTTCTTTAATTTTTCCTCTAATTTTAATATTTGGTTTAAAATGCATCTTTTCAGTGCAGGGGAATGAAGGCTGTCAGGTGGCTTTCAAATGTGCTTGCTAAAAGCACAAATGTAAATGAAATTAAAAAAAAAATTCCACTTTCCACCAATAATGAAGCCATCAAAAACTGTAACACTGCACACAGAAATAGGATCCCATGTATGCAAATGCATTGCAGAGGATCTTAATAGATGGGAGCCCCTCTGTCTCAGTCTATGTAATTAAAATGTACTGTACATAATTAAAATTAATGTAATTAAAACTGTCTCAGTACCAAGTTCAATTATGTCACTCAAATGTTGCCTCTAGACACACCAGAACTGGCACATCAGTAATACAGAGAGGATAATCCCTATATTCCTTTAGATTAATAGACAGCTGGAACCAAAAGAGGGTAAAAAAAGCAACAATGGAATTATTCTTTTCTTCAAAAAACCAAAAATGGTACTTTTTCTCTTAAGAGAAACTTGTAACATCACAGAGATCTCTGTTTTAATGCATATATAAAAATAACTAACAGATTAAACATCTGATAGGGCAAAAGCCAACAGTTTAATCCTCTTATGTAATTCTGCATCATTAATAAAGACGATAAAATACTATTCCAACAATTAGTCCTGTGAGTAGAAGAGCTAGCAAAACCTATAGCTTTACCATCCACAGGCGGATGGACCTCAATACCATCAGCTTCACACCACTGCTGTTCTCAGCTCCCACCCGCGTCCCCTACCTGGCTCACTCCTTGGCTAGGCAAAAAGCCCACGTAGCCCAGGGCTGTAGGTGCCCTGCCAGCCTGCCAGCCACCTCCTCCCTCCTGCAACGGCACCCAGCACGTGCTGCCACCCAGCAGGAGGACAGATGTTCAAGGTGAACATTTAGGATGTGAGACATGAACCCCCAAGACCACCAGCTTCTTTCCAAGGGGGTTAAGTTGTCCACCAGACTAAAGGACAGAGAGGCAAACTGATATCACAGTTCTATAAGCACCTTTCCTTTGGAAAAAAAGGCTAAGAACACAGTCAAGGTGGCAAACGGAAAGTTTGTGTTTGTGGGAATTTTCTGGGGGAAAAACAAACCTCACAATCTGTTTTTTTACAGCATAAACAATGGACTAATAGGACACATTATATGATGACAATTGCAAATGTTTCACATTTTCCACTCACAAAGGAAATGGTAAATGGATGATCCTGGTCTTAATAAAATCTTGATATCTTCATAAAATATTCCTGAAGTGATTACTATATATCAGCATTGCAAATGTCTTCTTTGACATTGTCTAAAAAGTTTCTGAGATTGGAAAGTGATGCTGTAAGAATACCCAAGTTTTTGCAGAAATAATGCTGATCCTGAAAGTCCCAATACAAGTCCTGGCCCTGAAATCATCTTTCACACAAGATGAAAGTTAGGTACTAGACTCTCAGCAATCATGAAAGACTGTATCCTATTAGCCCCTCAAACACCATCAATTTACACAGATCCTATACTTAGATTACAGTGATAACCCTTAACATTTCTACAGTCCTTTACGTATTCAAAGCCTTTTGCAGTTTTTTCTTGGCAAGTGTGTGGCAATAATATTGCTTTCTGTCCATCTTTGAGGCTGCTGTGTAATATCTTCTATCTACAAGATAAGTGGAAATGGATTAATAGGATAAGGCTGAACCTTATCAACCCTAAAACAATATTTCAGTTCAGCAGTGCTGCCCTCTTTTCGTGATAAGATGAATGCATTCCTGAGTACGAAATGAAACAATTTCGCAGGAGAGCTTATCATTTCACAGCTATTTTGCCTCATGTTTTACATCTGGAAATTATCTTACATTACTAATATAGCCTAGTAATAGTAAAGGCTCCAAGTTTCACAGAGCAATAGAAATGCAAAGTATGGAATGTCTGGTCTTCTTTTTGCTCTAAGTGTATATACATTTCCATGTATAGGTTTGTTTCGGGGGGGGGGGGGGGGGGGTGAGCGGGGAAGTAGTAGTAGGGAGGAAAAAAAGTAGGGTAGCAACAGGCTACAGGATATTTATATAGCTCAGTTGGTTTTGAATGGCTAAACCTGAAGAATTTCACAATATAAACTTAAAGTATGGAGTCAGCCAGTTTCAAATCCATTAGCAGTTGCTTTGGAAGCTTGAAGAGGGTAAGTGAGGTACCAGAGGTACAGACTTATCTCTACACAGAGGTGTGGGGTGGGAGCTGAAAGAGTCCTAAAGAGGACAAAGAGAGGAAGAAGAGCACAGATGGGTTTGACAAAGATAAAACATGTCAAATCAATTTTCCCAGTAACCTGGTAAGGTTTCTCAGGAACCTTTTTCCCAGTAGTCAATCCCCTGTCTTGCCCAAAACTAGTAAGAATGAGACATTTTCTCACATGACATTCTTACAAACAGGCTAGTGAAGCCTGGTCCAGACAAAACTATTACAGAAAAACTATTATAGATTGCAAAACTGGCTCAAAAATTGTTAGCAGAGAGTGAATATCACTGGTTCATGATCAAAATGGAAACAAATATTAAGTGTGGTTTTGCAGGGTCCTTTATTTGGTCCTAATTAATATATTGGTATTAGTTAATATATTTATTAAAGACCGGAATGGTAGAAGTGAGATTATTCTCACTAAATCAGCAAGTGATATCACCCTGGAATATCCCATTACTATGTTAGAGAGCAGCTTTAGAATTCAATACCATCTTGACAAATAGGGAAACAGACTGAAAAAAGTAATATAGTTCAGCAGGGAAGAGTACACATACAGAGGCAAGAATAATCAATTGCATGACACAGGATCAGGAATGATTGCCTAGGCAGCAGTTCTGCAGAAAAGATACGCAGTTTATAATGGATTACAAGAGGAACATGAGCCAACATTGTCACTTACTGCAAAAAAGGCAAACAGTTATACTAGAACAAGCGCACAAAGGTACAGCCTGCCAAACACATGAATTTGTTTATTGTAAAGCACATTTTTGTGCGTTTGTGAACTGTACTTTTAACCTCTATGAATTTGTGTGAAAAAAATAAGATTTTACCCGTTTTTAATCATAACAGACAAAAAACAATAGCACACAAATATAAAAGAAATGTGGATTATTTTCTGGCTCATGCAACATCAATGGATTTATTCACAAAATCTCCTTAAAAAAAATTACTACAGATAATATGTTGAAAATTGTAAAATGTTCCTCTGTTGACTTCCGTATCTGATTAAATTTGCATAGTTGGATATTTTAAAAATTAATTTTCCTGGTATGGTTTATACAGAATTCATTAAGAGGCCAGGAAATAAAATAAAAACAATAATTGTGATTGTCCCCTCCCAGCCACTTTAGGAGTAACTTCTCAAAGTATTATTGCACTTTAATTAGAAATGCGTAAAATATAGATTAGTTTAAAACAGTGGAATATATAAGCCATCCATAACACTAATTAGAATTTCTGTTATTAGTTCCTGATAATAAGAAACATGTGAAAAAATGCATTTTACTATAAACATTGATTGAAAAGCATAGGAAGAACTTCTTATTTCATTTTTTTCTATTCTTGGTCTTAGAAACAAAAAAAGAAATAAATACTTACGTTCTGCTGTGGGAATGACAGTGTCTTTACTATAAAATGTATCAATCAAAGGCAGAGTACTTTAAGTTCCTGACAGTAGTTACTCAGCAAACTATTTCAAATGCTAAATTCAAACTCCCCTAAAGCGCAGGTGGTTTATGGACATTCAGTTTTTCAGTTCAGCAAAACACTGTCACTAATAGAGGCTGAAAAATGTTGATGGTAAGCAAAATATATTTCTTCTACAACCCTGATTGTTCATCATCATAATCTACAGATATGGATTGTGTGAACTCTACAGAACAGAAGGCCAGGAAGTGAACCCTGAGGAACATCAGACAATTATCATTATGCTTAATGTGTATTTATTTAATTGATATGGTAGAGACAATACTTAGGAGCAATAAATCACATCCTAAGTTGTTATTTACTAAAATCTATGAACAGAAGGAACTAAAGCGGAAAAACAGCTCCCAGAATATGAACCAATCTGTTGGCAGGATGCAGTCACTAAAGCAAACTCAGAAATTCGGTTTGTCCATGAGATGCCCTGATTACAATATAGTAATAATGGCTCAAAAACATGTAATTGCTCACAATGTGGCTTTTCTTTAGATCAAATTATGCCTGTGCTTGTTGAGGATGAAAGAGGAAGAAATAAAGCACACAAAAAAGCCTCTCTTTGCCCAGAGGCTTATATTCCCAGAGTTACCATGTAAGGCAAATCAACAATACAGCCATCTTGTTTTACAGAATTGAAAGAAAGATTATGTCTTCTTCCATACAGAAGACAGGCCTTATGATCCCAGAAAAACGCAGAACAAGTCAGAAGCACTGGAGTAAAACTCATGCATCAAAGTGGTCATGGACGTAAAAAGACACCTCTCGAGGGTTAAGCACAGAGAGAGACCCCAGGTGTGTTAACACCTTCATGTGAACAAGTAGGTCCAGAACAGACTAACAGCTCTGAGCCCTCACAGCAGAGCCTTTTATCTCGCCACCTACACTGGAACCTCCTGAAGTTGCAACAGTGCGATTTAAACCTCATGCCAGATGGAAGATGAACACACCCACTGTAATTAGCCACATGGGAAAGAGACCTCAAATGGAACTTGGCAAACAGCCTGGCCCTGGCATCTCAAGATACCCAGCTCACAAATCAGAGACTTACAAGGGCAAACTGGTGACAGAACACATATGGCTATGTGCTGGTACCAAGGAAAGCAAAGTTCACAGCAGCTTCCTCCAACAAGGGGAAAGGGAGACATCTTACTTAGGAATTAGGTCCTTTTCTTCCCCCGGGAAAGAATAAGCCGCTCATTTCTGACAGTAGGCATAGGCCAGAGAGGCTTCACTGGTTGAGTGCATTCTGGCACAGCCTCCGGGCACATAGTGCCTGGAAGAGGAAGTAACAGAGAAACATCCTCCTCTTCCCTATACATTGGGAATGGTGAGACAGGGCTATAGAGGTAGCTTTATGCAGGATCAGCTTCTGCAGCTGCATGCCTGCATGATTTGCATTTTTTTGTATTCCTAAGGAGAATCGTGACTTCTTCATACATCACGTATGCAAAGTGTGAGTCACTCATCTCCACCTCTATGCCAGATGCATTTCTTAGCAGAAAACAAAGGAGAGCAACTTAGCTATCAGCGTCAGGCAGAAAGCTATCTTGTATTCTCCTCTTCTCCCTCTAAGTATCTGTTGCAGCTTTGAAAGATCCTTTATTCTGTTTCCTCAGGAAGAAAACGAATGCTTGTGAAAAAGCCACGAGCAATTTACTTGAAAGATACAGGAACCTGAAAGGTTTGGTCATCAGCCTCAAGGTAGCATAGAGAGTCAAAGCAACGTGAGACTGATCTGGTCCAGTCCAATCACTGGTTAAATACATTAGCTCTTTCATAACCTAAATAGGATCCACCTTAAAACCAATTCAGCCCTACAAGGAGTATTGGAAGGTTGCTCTGGAATGTCACTTTGTGTCATTTCAAGAGTCCACATCTGTAGGTCAATATGCAATTGCATATATGAAAGACCTAAGGAAATATCTAAAGGGCTTCCCTTTGAAACTCTGCCATTATTGCAGCGGCCTTTCCAAGGACATTATTTCATAGAGCCGATAAATGTGTATGTTAGTTAGTAAAGGCTACATTTCAATACTGCTTTCCAATTCATTAACTTCCCTTCCCTAGTGTCTAGACAATTACCTTCTAGTTGTATCCCTGGAGTGGTGCCTAAGGCATAAATGAGGGCAGAGTCACCTGAAAAAATCACTGAGGTTAATGCCCCTTGGTGTCCTGAGAACAGACACCACATACCCATTTAATCAAAATTGGCCAGAGGAGAGAAAAGGTAATGTAAAGGCTGAAGTAATATTCTTTCTACTGATTGCATGGTAGACGAAGAATTTATTAATATTGCTTTTATGCAATGTTTTCTTCAAGAAAGAAAAACACAGAAACAATTTTCTCTCAATAAGTAAAGTTCATATTTTTTCTATTTTTTAGCAGATGAATACTTTTAAAGTCTTTTTAGTAATATAAACTCATATCATAAAATATGATCCCTCATTAAAGTATAGTATGTAATAGCCATCCCACAAAGTAATTTTTCAGAGATAAAGGGGGTCAAAAACTCATGTCAGGTTATAATTTGTTTGCTGCTACAGGAATGATGTACTAAGATATATCTTGACTTTGAGTCACCAGCACACTGATAGTCAATTTGTGCCCTAGCCTCTTACTTGTCAAGACATGTATGCTCAGATCTATTTATCCCAGTAAAAGGACTTTACTGACAAAATAATGGCTGTTACCTGTCCAAATGAAGCACCGACATGAAGATTATACTGCAGTAGGGATGGAGTAGGAAGACCTTGTATGAAATTTCTGTCCTGCAGAAATAATTCTGCAGGATTCACGGCAGTGAAATTTTACTAGAAATCTCATAGTGCTATTTCTACTAAGTCACCTTCCTTCATTGCCCAAATTCCTGACTAAGATATTCAGGAAAGTAACGGTGATCTTTTGATAAACCGTATATTTTACTAAGGACTTTAACATCAGGGGACCTGAAGATCATTTAATATTTCTGAAGGGGTAAACTGTGCTTCACTAGATTCTTTATCAGACCTGATCATTAATAATCTAGAGGTAGCTTCAACAATTTCCACGAAACTCATTCAGTCGTGTGGGTTATGTTTCTTACCACCAATCTGCCACTACTTAAGATGCCTTTAAACCGATATTATCTAACCTCTCTGGAACAATCCCCTCAATGGTTGTGTTTATATATTGCCCTCCAGATGACAGCAAAGGTCAATTCCCTATCATCTCATTAAAGGTGTATTTAATTTAGCCTCTTTCCTCCACACAGCTAACAAAGCCCTGATTAATCAGCTATATAGCAAGAGTAAACACACTGCTTCACTTAATTAAAAATTAAATTCCTCTTGAGGGATCATTACAGTAGTGAGCCGCTACTTGCCTTTGTTAAATAGGTGTTTTCTTCGAGGACAAAACTAGAGATAGACTATTGGGAACCCCATATCAATATAAACAGAAATTTGTTCAGACATTCAGTTAGAGCACTACCTGTGTTCATCCTCTTAAAAGAGATGGGTATGGAAAAGCCAAGGGTACTTTAAAGAACCTGGAGAATTGCACTACTATCTTTGGTACGCTTTGGTACCTGGTACACGTTTTAAGATGCATCATGTAATTTTAGAATTTGGAAGAAGACACAAAAAGTATTGCTTCGCATACTTGTGACTGACCAATAAACCCCCACAGTGGAAGAAAGCTCAGAGGAGATGGGCAAGGGCGACCTGTCGGTGAAGCTCAGGGAATATGCAGGGTGTGACTGACCACAGCTGTTGCAAAGAAGCTGACTTTTTCTCAACACACAGGGGACCAGAGGGTGGCCTTTGTTTTAGCTGAAGAGCTATCTGCAGCTGAGTGGATCAACTGGTGGTGTAAATGTTTCTCCCTGAGTTATTAAGAGAGTGTGAATGTCTCCCTGAGTTAGCCAGACCAGCATGGGGGCAGGGGAGTGAATAAGTGGCTCAGCCCAACATAGAGTATAAAAGCTAGACAACTAGCAAAAGTAATTTGAAGAGAGCAATGGGCTTGAGCTGGCTTCGATCCGCGTATTCCTTCCTGGTGACTGAGGATGCCCAGTGTTGTGCTGGTGAGCGTATTATAGAGACTGGTAATGGGAATCACAGTGCTATTGTGATTGAACTGGTGTTCAATTTTGCTAAGTGTAACTTATGTATGTATTGTGTTTTCAGTACATTTTTTATCACTCTACTAAATCAAAAATCCTGTGCAACATCAAATATCTTCAAATAAGTAAATTTGATATTAAACATTATACCTTCAACATATGGAATATCTAAAAGAACCTGGGCAGAGAGTATTGGATTCTGACAATGCTGCATACCTCCTTGTGGAAATGCTTTCAGTCCTCTAAAAAAAAAATCAAACTTACCAGAGATGCAGATGCTAATAACACCATCTAAGAAAACATTGGAAAAAATCCTCAAAGTCTTTTATTCTCAGTTTTCCACCTTCTAATACAATCAGGAGCAAGCAATGTAATTTACACAAAACAGATTAGCTGTAGCTAACGAGCTGAGTTTTCATATGCAATATGATAGGAACATGCTCCTGCTCTGGTTGCAAGTCCCATCTACTTTTGACACACAGGCAGTGTGAGCTCAGGACTCTGATCTGCCTGCATTCCCTCAAAACCAGCACTCAGCTAAAAACCACTGTAACTTCCACATACAAGCCGTAGTGTACTGCTGGATGCGGGTGTATCTGCTCTTTCTTTCCACTCATTGGCATTAAATCTCCACCCTGCACAAGCGAGTAGAGTGGCATGCAGTCACCCCTGATCTTTTGCTGACCTTCACATCCTGTACTTTGCAGGACAGAAGAAAATAACTCTTCACTCAAATTCTCTTCCATTTCAGTGGGTTGATAGCCATAGCAGTCAGCCAAAACATGCCAATAGCACGCAATACAGCAGGTCTACACTAAATAGAGTGTGTTTATTTCCTGTTACAAAAGGGGGTCAAGATTTCCTCTAAAGACAATTCTAGGGGCGTTACAGTTTGTTTTTTCACCTTTCAGAATCACAGATTAGAATAGCTTTGTCCAAGGTCTTTCACTCTGAGCCTGAAAACAGACATTCAGGTGGAAGTAGATACTTTATATGTTGCACTGAGGATTCATCTCTGCTTAGTAATATATTCCCATGATCCAGAAATGCAAAAGTGATCTTCTTTGTGACATAATTATTAACATGGGGGCTTTTATTTATTTTCTCAGCTACAATGCATGTAAAGCAAATAGACCATAGCAATGCCATTACACACATTCCTGCACCCACTTTAGAGACAATCAATATCAATTATCAAATTCTCAACAGGAGAGAAAGGCTGTGAAATTGCCCATAAAATAAATGCACAGAGTCATCCCAATACCTTCTATGTTCTGTTCTAAAAATTATACATAAATAATTATTTCAAAGGTACTTTCATTTCATTACCATACCACAGCCACATGATAGTGGTGATGATGACTATACAATGCCATGTTTCATGGAAATGAGGAAAATTAGTTGGATTCTTTTTTCAGTGAAGGTCCTTGTTTTGTAATTGATTCTGCCCTTTGGAGCAGGATCATTCTCTTATACTTGCTTCTCAAGCTCTGTAACAGACCGGTATCTTTTATTCAAATAAAGGCCATGTTTGCTCTGTTAGCCAAATACTGAAACTCTTGATATACCTTAAAGGCCCAGGAGGGGACTTCCTGCCCTGCAAGAACTCTTTATTGGTAACCTTGAAGTTTCTTTTAGGAAGATAGCCCCTAGGTATTTGAACACCAACGCAAAGCTTGTTGTCTTCTCTGTCTCTTGTGGAACACCCACTAAATAGGATGCGAGTTTTCTTACAAACCTCTAAACATCCCAGGCTCTCTTGTGAGTTTCTCCTCTCCTGTTCCTTGAGGAAAAAGAGCCACAAAAAATTCATCGTTCTGGTTTGTGGTAAAGTGATGATAAGCTAGGCTTCCAAGGGACTGGTGGATCAATATGCAGATGGTGTTATATCTGTGTTGGATCACCTTTGGAAACATGGGAGAGAAGGAAAAGGGAATTTGCATTTTTAATGTATATATAGTTTAAATGCCATTAATTGCCAAACATACTTGGCATTGTTTGCTGCCCCATTTGATATTTGCTGTTACTCACATCCAGGTGAAAGGACAGATGCCAGTGTTAGTCAGTGGTCAGACTTTATCCTATAGTCCTCCAAAGAGCCCAGTAACTCAGACTCCTGGCAACTGAAGTGCACTCTAGTCTAACAGGAAGTACAATGTATTTCAGACAACAGAAATAACATTGTTGTAAGCTGTTTAATGTACTATTTTCTGTCTCTTCAAGTGAAGGATTTGGCTCTCCATCACTTTGTTATGCCACTGTGGTCCTCACTCATTTTAGTGGAAACATGCCACAATGATCCTGTTTCAAGACTCGAATGCATTGCAGCCTTTCCTGTCTACTACTTTCCAGGGTGATTATGCACATCACACCTAGGCATCGTTTAATACTGTGCACTCTGTGTTTGTCCACAGAAAGTACAAAGACACCCATTATTTTACAAGGCGCTACCAACTTGAAAGTGTCATGTTTGTACTTTTGAACATTCAATATTATTCTGTTTGGTTCTTTAAACGTCTCATCCTTAATCCTTTATCTCTAATTTAGACAACTAATTGCTTCAGACAAATTACATTATTTCCTTTTATATTTCCCTATATGCTAAATACTGATAAGTAACCTCCATTTATCAATGATATTCAGCTTTACATTAATTATATTTCAAGGCACATAAAAATCATTGTGCAGTAGCACTCTTTAGTGATGCACAAATGAACCACATGCTGAATATGAAGTAAATACAAAGAATTTAACTGAAACCAAGTGAAATACTGAATCCTGAGCAGAGATGGAAATAATACATTCAAATTAATTCAGGCAATTTTGAATACCATCATTTTTACTACAGTTTATGCTCTCAAAAATCACCCTCTTTGAACTGCAGCAACTGGGATTAAAGATTAGGATGTATGGAGCCTACCTGACTCTTTCTGAATAGCCACAATTATCTCATGATTTGTAATGCTGTGCTCCTACTTTCGAATGCTAACAACAGGCACTGGTTTTATTATGAAAATCACAAATTTACTAATGTCTTTTAGAACATTATTTCAGCTGGTTTTATGTGCCGAGTTGAACTGACTACACATGCAGCATAAAATTAAGGATAAAATACACTCTAATCTAACTATAATTAGGATAGAAATTAAAGGAAATGAGTTAGTATAGCATAAAAAAATAATAAAACTATTACCCCAGGTATATTTGGAACCTTAAGCTTTGAGGCTTAACAAGCGATTTGAAAGCAAGTCAAACAGTCTGAGCTAGATGCTAATAGATAGCCACCTGTGTCCTTCCAGTGCTCTGGAAGGCCTCATTAGCCATATGAGGCTGTGGATCTTGGCTCCTTTTCCACTTAAGTAAATTTAGCACTATGAAGAATCACGATGGGGTGGGTATTTCATGCTAATGAACTCTCCGCGCCACATGGTACTCTTTTCCTATTAGAAAAAAATTACAATTTATAAGGAAAGCCAGGTTTTTTACATAAAATATTAGTCAATCAGTAGTTAGAACAATTCCCTGTGCTGATCCAAGAATAAAGAATCAGCTAGGAGTGTTTTCTTGTCAGCCATGCTAGAATGCTATGTCTATTAACTAGATCTCTGAATGCCTGTAGTCTTTTGTCTGAGAACAATAGGAACTGGATCAAAAGTTTATTTTATTTTAACTGTATCAGACTCAGCAAGGTTGCTTCAAAACAAGATTAAAAACATTCCTGGGAAATTATTTCACAGACCTCTAGTGGACTGAAATTGAGCTACTCAGACTTACTGTGCTGCTTAACACAGCAACAAATTCCCGTAGTTTATCTCTAGTGTCTTCTTGCAAAAACTAAATACGGCTGGTTTATTCTTCAGCAACTCCAGTGGTGTTTTCTGCTTTCCATATACAAAGATTTCTGGTACAAATATCAGCCAGCACACGTCCTAGAAATGCAGAATCTTAATATAAGGCAACTTTTGAACGATATCTAGTATTCTTGTGTATTGTTTGCAAAGTAGAAAATTAGATTTCAAAAGAGCTCATGAAGGTAAATACTGGAGCTGCAGGGACCCTATTCAAACAGGGCATTTTCCACTGTTTCATCTTCCACTACCAGCTTCTGAGCTAAAAAAACCACTAAAGTTCTCACAACTCTGGATTGAGTGAAGATCCCACATTTCAGGTCTGGTGGCAGGATTAGCCTGGAACTCACGTCATTCGGAGCACCAAATGTCATCCTGAATTTTCAGGTGTTTTATCCCAGATCAGTAGCAGAATATGTTCAGGGTATTACAGTCATGTCCTCCTTGCAGATTTGTCAATAATTAGGCTCATTAAAACAAAACCTAGAGAGATGAAGCTGATGGTGTCTGTCAGGTCTAGAAATTACACTTACCTTTCTTCTGAAATTGTCCTGAGCTGTATTAAAGTCTCTCCAGGCAAGCCAAGTTCTTATACCATCCTCTCAACAATTGTTTTTAAGAATCTTCCAGTTAATGCTTTTCATTAAATGAGTCTCACATTGCACATCTTGAAGAGAAGACAGAAGTGTCAAGAATAAATGACCAAAGGAAAGAGTCAGAATAATGGTTTAACAGCTCACAAAAGCCCATCACTGCCTTTGGCTTCAGCATTTCTGTTAGATTCAATAAGAATAAAAAAAAACCTCCCAAATACATTGCTGTTGAACATAGAAAAATGGAAAGGAAGACTGTGTAGGAAGAAACTCTAGCAGATAAAAACTGTTATTATGTATTCTTTGCATGAATACATTTTCCAAAGATATTTATCTCTGCTGTCCAGAAATGAACATCCATGGCATTAGAAGCTCTATGAATACATGTATACACGTATCACTTGCTCAGAGTTGCTCCTAATTGAAAGCAAGTGGTCTCAGTCATAGGGTCATATCTCAGCAAACCAAAAGCAAACTTCAAAAAGTTATAAACCCCTTCAGTTTCATTATGGCTAAGAGGAATATGGATTACAGGTTATATGGTTTCAACCTAAGGTCTCAGTTTGTCAAAGGTTGAGAACTTTTGACTTAAGGAGAAAGTGGTACATAAAAGGCAGAAGGAAAGGAGTGCAATCAAATACATCTACGTTTTACACATCTTCTCATCATCTTGTAAATGGGAAAATATATAGTACCACATACCCATTGGCAGTTTTTAGAATCATAGAATCATAGAATCATTAAGGTTGGAAAAGACCTCTAAGGTCATTGAGTCCAACCATCAACCCAACACCACCATGCCCACTAAACCATGTCTCTAAGCGCCACATCTACACGTCTTTTAAATACTTCCAGGGATGGTGACTCAACCACTTCCCTGGGCAGCCTGTTCCAAGGCCTGACCACTCTTTCAGGAAAGAAATTTTTCCTAATATCCAATCTAAACCATCCTTGGCGCAACTTGAGGCCATTTCCTCTCGTCCTATCACTAATTACTTGGCAGAAGAGACCAACACCCACCTCGCTACAACCTCCTTTCAGGTAGTTGTAGAGCGTGATGAGGTCTCCCCTCAGCCTTCTCTTCTCCAGACTAAACAGTCCCAGTTCCCTCAGCCGCTCCTCATCAGGCTTGTTCTCCAAACCCTTCACCAGCTTCGTTGTCCTTCTCTGGACACGCTCCAGCACCTCAGTATCCTTCTTGGAGTGAGGGGCCCAAAACTGAACACAGTATTTGAGGTGCGGCCTCACCAGTGCCGAGTACAGGGGCACGATCACCTCCCTACTCCTGCTGGCCACACTAGTTCTGATACAGGCCAGGATGCCATTGGCCTACCTGGGCACACTGCTGTCCTCTGGGCAGCTTTCCAGCCACTCTTCCCCAAGCCTGCAGCGTTGCATGGGGTTGTTGTGGCCGAAGTGCAGGACCTGGCACTTGACCTTGTTGAACCTCATTTGGTTGGCCTCAGCCCATTGATCCAGCCTGCCCAGGTCCCTCTGCAGAGCCTTCCTACCCTCGAGCAGATCAACACTCCCGCCCAACTTGGTGTCATCTGCAAACTTACTGAGGGAGCACTCAATCCCCTCATCCAGATCATTGATAAAGATATTGAACAGGACCGGCCCCAGTACTGAGCCCTGGGGAACACCGCTCGTGACCGGCCGCCAACTGGATTTAACTCTGTTCACTCCAACTCTCTGGGCCCGGCCGTCCAGCCATTTTTTTACTGTACTTGGCACTGGTTAGAGTTAGAAAAGGTAGTAATGTGATCAGCTTTCAGAAATATCTGACCATCATCAGAATGCATGCAAACTTATATTCTCCAAGAAAGCTTTCCCACTATAAACAGCATGAGGAAGACCTAGCAAGGAAGAAAAATGAAGAGAGGGGGATCCTGAGCATTGGCTCTCCACTGGGAAAAGAAGAGCAGATGATTTAACTTAAGTGCATTAACGCCTCCACAGAGCAGATCTAAATTACTTAGGGAATGCTTAGGCATTATAGTAATAAGAACTACAGGAAACTCTGATGCAGATGTATAAAACATTAAATAACTTAATTTATTTCTATTACCTGCTTTTACCCTGCTACTTTATTCCAACCTTTCTACCATATTTAAGGCAAGCACCAAAATAACAACAGCCCCTTCCAACAAAAATAGTATTCAGGAAACTGCATAACCATTTCTTCTGCTTTACTCCTATCATATTAACACCAATATACCCAGCTCTTCAGCGAGTCTCACCATAGGTACTCCTCCCAGGTATCAGAATCATGGTATTACTTGTAATCTCAGTTTACATTAAATATGAAAAAAAGCTTCTTCATTCTGGGGATAAAATGTGAATCCTAAATATATCAACACCAAAAGGAAATAAAGAATGCTCCCAAACTTAGTATTTTAAACACTCTCCTTTTCTTTTCTTTTTTTTTTTTTTTTTTTTTTTTTATTACTCTGATACATTATCAGCCTGGTTTATGACTTCTGAATGCTTGAGATTCAAAATCCTGGAAGAGAATGGGGTGGGAGTTAGTAGGTGACACCAATCGTTGTAGAGGGATTACTGATGCCATTACTGAGATCTGAATCCAGACCTGGATGGTGAAGGTCTGGATTTTCCACAGGAAAATGGTAGGGTTTAAGGAGCCTATGACCTGAGCACCTCACAAACCAAGGGGAGAGCACCTTATCACCATGCTGTGGCTGTAGCTAGCCCTGTCCTGGTTTCAGCCAGAGAAAGCTGTCTGTTTACATCACCTCTTAAGGGTTTCAACACCCAATATTCAAATGCAATTAATATTATTCACATTCATATCTCTTACCTTAATTTTCAAAGCATTTGAATGTCTCTATACAGACTCTTAAAAGTCTCTGTATGAGTCTCTATGTAGAGATTATGTAAATGCCAAAATACCCATTTTGAGATTAGCAAAGAAAACAGGTGAGAAAAAATTTAGTCAGGTATTAATTATTGTGAAAGAGAAGGACTCGGTTTTGAGTTGTGAAGGAGCCAGTAATCTCCTTAACTACAGAAAATAGCGAGAAGTGAGATACTGAATCTTTCAAGGATCTGATGATGCTTAATGAGATTTAAAAGAGAAATCTGAGAGCTAAAAAGTAGCAGTTATCAAGCAAGGATTTGTCATCTGACTCAATAAGAAAAAAAGAGGAAAAAAAGATTAGGTTTAAATATTTTGGAGCCTTTACTTTAAAACTGTGTGTTGGTTTGTTTTCAACTACCTTATTACTTTGTTTCTGCCACTATAGAAAATTAAGTAGAGTCAGGGTGGTTGAAGCTGTAAATTAGAGGTCTGAAAAAATGGATCTATAGAATATCATAAGTTAATAACAATGTTTCTTTCTTGTGAATATTTATTAAATAAATACAAAATAAAACCCTTTCAAGTCTTTCAGATCTGCATTGTTTTGCAAGAAGCGTGACACGTCAGATAACATAACGTTTTTGCATTGACTGTGCTGAAAGTTTTAGTCCTTAATGTTGAGCATTACCATTTCTGGCCTTGGAGAGGGATACTCTCACCAGACTCTGAGAGGCAAGACTCACTGCATCTTAGAGGACTCTCTTGAGACATGATGAAGAGGATCTAAGGCAACCAGCCCTGCTCTTTCCTCTGCATCTCTTCTTAGGCAAAAGGTGCTGCCGGCACTATCCCCCTGGGTCACACAATTGGCCGGAGGAAAGTGGCACCAGCCTGTCCCCTCTCTGGCTTCACATACTAGCATTAACAGGATGCTGTCTCTGGGGGGGGCAGGTTATTTTATAGAAACATATGAAAAACACTGCAGCTGTTCAATATATTTAAACTTGATTTTTCTAGATATATTTGGGGGGGGGTTGTTTGGTTTGGGTTGGGTTTTTTTTTCTTCCTTTTTTTCATTTAATTACTGGATTTTTGTGTTTGCTTCAGAAAGAGTAAATGTTCAAGTAGGACAGCTCACCTTCTCCTTATGAGGCACTTGATTCAGTGACAGATGTGAATATTTTACATTAGATCATGAATCCCCCCTTTGCTCAGATGGACCTCTGACTTTATTCCACTGTCTCTCAAGATTTGTCTCGGCTTCGGTCTAAACAAACAAGGTAGTTGCAAATTTCCCAACAAGGACTGTGTGAAACAGGAGTAGCCCTGAGAAACCTGGAGCTCAGCTCCTTTAATTTGCCAGCACAACAGGTACTCAGGCAAAATCCTGCAGGGACACTATTCCGTGTTATTCTCCAAAAGCATGTAAACTCATGATATCCAAGGACTAAACAGGTACTAATTCATTCCACTTACCCTCTAGCTTTTGCTTCAGTGTGTCACAAACTCTGGTAAAGCAGTAACAGGTTGTATTTAGCAAATACACTGTTTACTCTAAAAGGTACATAACGCTAAGGCAGGGGAGTTGGAACTTGCTGTGTACTTTAATTAGTTGCCTCTTCAGTCCAAAGATGCTCTTGGCCCTGCAGCCACATTCACACAAAACAACAGGTACTGCATACTGTAGTTTTAAGTGCTACCTGCTTGCTCTTCCTACTTTTGAGAAAAAGTCAGGCTTCAAAAAACATCATTATTTTAGGATAACAAGACAAGAAGAGGTGCCGTTTCTGAAAGAAAAAAAAAAAAACAACAAAAACAAAACACCAACCAAAAAAAAAGAACAAACTGAAAATAAAAAACAAACTCTCTTTTAAAGCAACCCCTTAGGGTCATAATAGCTAAAGAAGTATATTCTGAGGATTCACTCTTCAGATATATATGTATTTGTTGTAAAGTACTGTAAAGACATTTCCTAGAGCCAAAACTAACATCACAAGTTGGACTTGTTCCAATTGTTTATTTATTTTTCATGAGGGACTACTGGATATCTTTGACTTAGAATTGTTGCTGCTTTTAGTATTTTCCAGGATGGAGGCACAACCGAGACTCATTATGCTCTTTACAGAACAAACGTAAGTGCTGAGGTTCCTGAATCCTTAACCCAAAAACATCTATCTGTCTCTCTATCAAACTGATAAAGGGATCTAGTCTTGATTCACTGGGTAAAATACCTGAATAAACTAGAAGTACGTATATATGTATATACATGGTATGCAAATATAATATCTACATACATACGCACGCACATTTTTCTCTAGGTATATGAGGAAAAACTTGTGTTTGGTTATGACTATTGGGATGACTGGCAAAAAGATGTCTTAGACATAAAATGGCACCTGCTCTCCCCAACCTGCACACTTCAGCTTGCCTGGCACAGCCTTCCAGAGACTGCATTTACAGACAGTGGATTTTCTTCACTATTAAGGCACCTGAAGTTTGCAAAATTCAGAATTATCTATCTGTTTTATAGGTTACCTAACTATAAAGCAAAATGAAACAGCAAGGTGGAAAGACATTTTTAGAACGGCAAACAGATAACATACAACCCCCGTCCCCAGACTGTACTGTTAAACTGAAGACAACCACAACAACAAAAAACCAGCAGAAGGCATGGACAGCAGTCCACCACAACAGCTTTGCTGGCTAAAGGAAATAAACTGTGAAGCCAGCAATTCTGAAAAGGTGAAAGGAAGATGGATATATCCTAACTGAGCCGACTGAAACTGCGGCAGGCAAGGTAAAAAGCTGCTTGAACTCCAGATAAGAAGCTAGCCAGAAAACTGTCAGTCCCCATTGGCAGAAGAAGAGAGAAATGACATGTAAACAAAAAGCAGCATCTAACAGTGGAAGAGAAAGGACAAGTTTCTTCCTTAATGTATTATCTCAGAAAAATAAAGGGAAAATTTTTCTCAAAACCTTTCTCAAGCAAAGGCCTCTCCTCCACATGCAGATGGAGGAGAGACACTGGCAGGAGCTGAGAAAAAATGCTCTGCAGACAACTCTCCAGATTTGCAATAGGTGATTTCAGAAAGTCCTGCACTCCCTATCAACATTAGTAATCAAAGTGGGAAGAGGACTGAAATAAAGCTTTCTAATACAATCTATAAGTTCAGAGATTATTCAGTTAATCGATATCAGATCCTATTATGAAACAAGAAGTTATTCGTATAATTTTTCTGCTTGTACATAGAGATAATTAATCATTAAAGTGCCAGTGGTACTGAATGACATGTACTATAGCTTTTCTACGACCAGCTGCATGCATTTATGTCTAGAAGTGGTGTTCTTTGTAGCAGTCATTGATTTTTGCCCTTAATAAAAGCTATAGAGTCTTTCTAGAGACCCGGTAACTCTGTGTGCTAAAAATCACAGGGCTTACCTCCAGGATGTTGTTAGGGAAATTCTGACAGGTTTTTCCTATTCTGATACACATTACTTTGTCCTTAGAGTAGCTAATCAATTGTAGAATCACTGCTGTGAGAAATAGGTTCCAGGGGAAGATGAGGTAAATTCCTGATGATTGCTCACTCTCTGTTAATCAGATCCATTTTTTTTTTCTTATCTGGGACACTCAAAAAAGAGGAAGGATCCAGAATCATTGGTCATATATAAAATCTGACTGTTATCCTGGAAGCATCTATTTCAGGTGTTCCTCTCTCAAATTTATTCAGAAGAGATCTATCGAATGGGTATCAGGCTCTGAGTCATAGAAAAATATCCCACCTGCAATACAAGACTTCAGAAAGTTTCATAGATATAGTATGATACATACACAAAGTTTCTATAAGGGGAATTCAGTGTCATTATTCAATTTATGGTTGACTGGGACTTACACAGCAGATATTTATTGCTGATTATTAGCGGTGATATGAGTTTAAAACTTGATGTAATGAAGAGGACTGATCTAAAGTGGTCATTGGTCTGCCATGATCACAAAGCAGATGTATTAATACTTGTATTTAAGACTATTTGCTCACATCTGGGTATGCTTTAAAGTGAAAGCATAATCTTGTAGGAGTGCCAGCAATCACTAGGAAGGCTCATAATTTAAGTTTTTGTAGAAAACAGCCACACATCATTCATGTTATGTTATCTTTGTTTTCACAGTCCACTTCAGGTCAAAAAGATGTACCTGCACATCTTCTGGAGCACTTCTAGGTCACAGGAGAAAGGAAGAAATGCTTTCCTGTAGATCCAAGAACTGCTCCTGGAAGAGCTCTGGGATCTCTAAAGACTTGGATAAGACTGCAGCTTTTTCTTATCCTGAAGGAAAAAGCTTTTTCTCCGTTAGTTCCTCCTTTGCTGCAGCCTGGCAGTGTCGCTATGCTTCTGATGTTTCTGCAATTCTTTGAGATTTCCCTTCAAAGATTTCATAGTCAATTAGGGCAGATGGGAATTTCTGCCACTGCACAGCTTTTGATTCACTTCACTGAGATATGAAAAAAGCTGAAACGGCTCGTGCAGTCCCAGCCAGTACCTCACAGATATTGTTAGCCTTACTCCTCTTGAGCAGAAATACATCTATGTCCTCCCACAAAACAAATCAAATCAACC
The DNA here is from genome assembly GCF_964195595.1 of Calonectris borealis. Lineage (NCBI taxonomy): Eukaryota > Metazoa > Chordata > Aves > Procellariiformes > Procellariidae > Calonectris > Calonectris borealis. The sequence goes on along the minus strand of NC_134315.1, from coordinate 28,133,964 downwards.
CAAATGTGCTTTAGCTCTGCACTGCTAATCACCACTGAATGGCTGTGAATACACATCATCTCTAAATTCAGCTTCATGGTCTTCCACAGAGAACTAGACTTTTGGGTATGGAGACTTTCATACATTTAACATCAATGTTTACGGCACGCTCCATGTTAAGGAGGTGTGCAATAAGAGCTTGCTAATGAATAAAACACTGTCTTCACCTCCAGACTCTACAACTCTTTTTGTTTGTAAGTGCTGCAACACCCCTTTCTCTCCACATCATAAAGGAGGCACCATCTGTTGTGACACAAGTGAGAGATGAGCTTTCCATGTGTTGTTTTCATCAATAGCATGGCACTCAGAATAGTTATTTTTTTAAACCAACCCCGTCTTTGAGATTCTGAAGAGCAACAAGGGCCTCTGAGACTTTTTCTGTCACTCCACAGATGAAAACAGCATTCCTGTCATCAGTACACTCTTCTGCGCTGTGGAAAGTTTAATATGCTCTCTTTTCTCCCTTGGAATACGCGTTTCAACATTATTGTTGATGCCTTCCACCCAGCGTGACATTTTTGTAAGGTTGACTTCCTGAAATGTAAGGCAGCAAGGATGGCCCTGAATTTCTACATAAGAGGCTTTTTATTTTCTACACTCCCTACCTACCTGGGCAGTCTCCATCCCTGTCCTGTAAAACTGTCCAGAGGGGGAGGGATGTTGAGTTTCTATACGTTACATAGGTCCCTACAACTACAGAGGTGTTTTCACAATATGAGACTGAAGGTATGTGCAATAGCCCTAGAGTAGAGCATGAGGATATCTGAGGGTACAAAACCTCCTGACACAGACCTGGGGGGCTGCAGAGAGGGGAGGGAGCCAAACCTGGTGTAGTCTCATCCATCCTGCCTTTTGGGAGCAGTCCTTGGTGCAAGGTGTCTGAAACCTTGCCCAGGCATTGTCTGGAGGACCTAGTAAGCCGTAAGAAAGTCGTGAACTGTGTTAACAGCTAAACAGTGCGTATGATCATAGTGTAACGGTCAAAAGCATTTCCTTGGGTCTGGCTTGCACATTGCCTTACTTTCAAATGTGTACCTCAAAATATCACTGTTCAGCTAGCGAAGAGAAGGTGCAAGGGGGATCTTATCAATGTATATAAATACCTGAAGGGAGGGTGCAAAGAGGACAGAGCCAGGCTCTTTTCAGTGGTGCCCGGTGACAGGACACAAGACAATGGGCACAAACCGAAACACAGGCGGTTCTCTCTGAATATCAGGAAACACTTTTTCATTGTGAGGGTGACTGAGCACTGGCATAGGTTGCCCAAGGAAGCTGTGGAGTTTCCATCCTTGGAGACATTCAAAAGTCATCTGGACACAGTCCTGGGCACTCTGCTTTAGGTGACGCTGCTTGAGCGAGGGGGTTGGACCAGACGACCTCCAGAGGTCCCTTCCAACCCCAAGCTTTCTGTGATTCTATGATTTGGTTCCGTTAAGGGTGGGCAAAAGGAAAAAAGCCATTTGTGAACCACATACAAAGGCTTAATGGGTCACAAATGTCTTGTGAGCTGCATTTTGGTGAGCCTTGACCTAAGAAAAAAGTGTGTGTGCATGTTAATCCAAATAAATCTCCAGACAAAATAGCATGCAACCGAAAATTAATCCCAGAAAAAAAAAAAAAAAACAAAAAAGACTCAAACTCCTATGACATTTACAAAACTCCTGAGTTTTAAACAAGACATAAACCCCATGAATAGTCATCCAGATGAAAGAATCCAGATGAAGTATATTGCATAGGACACTTTCCATCTGTTCCACACATAGTAGTTGTGCTATGTACAAAAGGAAAAATTTGAAAAGTGTTTCTCCTGCCTGTTTTCACATCAGTGAAGATAAGGGGAGAATGATAAGAAATCCAGTGTGTGCAAAAGGAAAAAAATGAAAGCATCCACACCAAGGGAGAAAAGGTTTAAAAATTACTGCAGAAAAGTTTTCAGCTAACTGTAAAAGAAACAATCTATAAAATTCAGATTTTATTTGGTTGAGGGGATTTATCTTGCTACAGATTGATCTCCCAGTTCATTATTAATAATAGCTAATTAACATCAAAATCCTACTATGCTAGATCCTAGAATACACAGGACAGAAAAGGATCATTTCACATTGTAACAATCAATCTTTGTCATTCACAACTATTAGAGCACGTAAAGAAGAGCAGGTTCTTTATTAAGGAAGAACCTAAACAATTTCAACAACTGAATCTCTTGCTCCCTCTTATTTTTTTCCCCTCCAACATACTGCTTTTAGAAAGACTTCTCCAGTTACTGTGAATCTCTTTCCTGTTATTTTACAGAGCTATTTAAGATCTCATTCATCACTGTGATTGTTCATGAACTTGTGTGCAGGGATAATTCAAAGGAAAATGTTATTGCATGATGTTCTAAATTTTGTTCAATAATCATTAATTGATGTGTTCTTTAACCATAGCTGATGCAATATAGAAGCTCTTTCCCTTCATGTACCTCCTTCAGTACTCCAGTCCTTGATCAGTGCTTTACCAACACTGTCAAGAGGGTGAGATTTCTTTGCCAGCCCAAAACTCAGATCTCTTCTGTAGGTAGTCAGACCTTATCAGGTGTTCAGAAAGACAGCATCTCTACTTGTCTTTGCAATAGATTTACAGATTTTCTATCCATTTCCTGCCAAGAACCTGAGAGAAAGCATTTATTAGCAAAGTCTGCAATTCCTACACTAGCCCTTGCACAGCTCTGCCTCTCATGTGCTGTTGTTGGCCATGTTCTATGATCTCTTTTCCTTTAAAGATATTTTACTGCATAATGCAGTTTTGGTGAGTCACGTGGGTTTAAAACCATGGCATCAGCAAGATGATGATATTTCATTGCAATAGTCATATCAGTTGTAAATGCACAGTACCTAGTTTCAGAATAGCAAAGAACCAAATGTACTTTTCGTTTCATTAAGTATTACCACTGGGAAAATAATACCGTTCATTGCTTATTTAAGTATTCCACTGGCAATACCTGGAGTACTAGCAACTCCCAGGAGTGGATGTGGAGTCTTTGCCCCTGGGACCCTGGGTTACTTTCTGGGAGTTTCTATACAGACAGCATTTTTGTTATTAAGCTATATATCATTTTGGCTTGGCAACATGGAGAAGTGAGTGAGTGCTGTGAATTAGGGAGGGTGTGAATTATGAGTTCCTTCATGCCACCTCCTTATCTGCTCATCACAAAGGTTAACTTTATGCTTGGGAGTATAGTCTGCTACCATTTCTAATAGGGAATGAGAGAGAGAGAAGCAGAGGCGTCTCTGCTATACCTATGTCAGTCTCCCACTCTGTATCAATTTCTAAATAAACTTATCTTCTTTTCTGCTGGTTGTGGGGGGAGTCTAGGCCCCGTGAGTATACCCCTTAGAGCATGTACAATTAATTCCAAACTAAATGTGGAAGAATTTGTCTCGCAGGCAGTGATAAGAGGCAGAGCAGGTGAGAGGTAAAGGTATCACATCACTTGAAGTGTAAGCTAATCTCCCTAGACTCTATAGTCACTGGGGGCAGGGGGGGAGGAAGGGGCAAGGAGAGAGAGGGGAGGGGGAAGAGAGAGAGAGGGAGGTTTCTCTGGAGTGGAGATCACAGCTCATGTTTAACTTACATGCTCTGAACCTCCCTTTGCAGGACACTCTCCATCGGCAGTGCAGAAGCCTGGGGACACCTGCAGCTAGGCGAGATGGATAGTTATACTGAGAATGCCCTCAACTGGAGCCAGTGCAGAGTAAATCACACACTGTAATTTCACACTGTAATTTATTGTGCTCCAGCTTTCCACATAGACAAGTCATTCATGGCAGAAAAGGAAACTGTGGACATGTTCTTTTGTAGACAATGCTGCAATGTTAAACCTAACTTTCATACAACACTTTTCATCCATTGATTTCAAGGAATTTACAAAAACAGATGAGCACTCTTTTAGAGACTGAGACCATAAGTGATACAAGTACTAGTCATACAGAAATTCTGTCAGAGACCTGGGACAACCCTCAAATCTCTGGGTTTCCAGTCACGATTTATTGTCATTATTCAGCTGACTCATTGTATCAAGGAAAATTAAGCAACACTTTGCAGTGCTCTCTCCTTTAGAGGAGATTACATTCCAAGTATAATTAGTGATGGATGTATGTTCTATGTAACTAGTATTGGCCATATGAAAATCCAAAGTAGATTCTGATATATGCCAAATTCCTTTGCCTACATTTTTACACTACATTCCTGGTATCCAAGAGCAGGATAGAGCCCAGTAAGGGTTCAACTTTGGTAAGATCTGACAGACTTATGGAACAAAGTCTTGAAATACCAACAATAGATGACAATTTGCACAAGAGAATCTTTTAAAGTCAACTAAATTAAAATTAGATCATGAAATCAAAACAATGTGAATTCAAAACCAGAATATTAATTTTATATATGCCTGTGCAAAACCATGGCTTAGTTTGTTGTTGCAGTAAGCAATTTATAGTAAAGTAAAATTGTCCTTTCAGTATCAGACATGCAAATAACAAAATAATGCCTTACTTTATACCCACTGAAACTTTGTTCAAGAATTCAGTAGCGGTATGGAGTCACTAAAGTACAGAAGCTGAAGACATAAATGGGCAAAAAGGAGAGAACAGTATAGCAATAAAACCTTTCTTTCCATCAGTTGCTTGTCAGTGTTATGCTGCTGTAACAATGACCAATGATGGCTTTGAAACTTTCACACACTGCTTTTATAATGTGCTACACTAAATCACAATGTAAGAACTGAAGAACTGCAGAGAAGGTACAACCTGAGAGCACCAATACCACATATAAACTTCTGAAATAGCACATAACTCTCCTCTTCTCAGCGCGCTGAAATGAAGTTGTCAGGAGTGTGAACAGGGTGAAGCCTTGCCCCCCATGAGGGCAGAGCGCAGCCATTCGCTGCCACTGGCACCTACAGGTTTTGCTATTAGAAAGTTAATGTCACAAACAGAAAATCCTGAAGTTTTGTGCAGACTGGAAAGTTGCCTGAACTGTTCTGCTTTCTTGCCTTCCTACCCCTTCCCTGCCTGCACATACGGATATGTAAATTGAATCCCAAGTCATTCAGGTGATCTACCCAAGGCAGGACAACTCCAAAAATTGTCTAATAGCTCTGAGCATTTTCTTTTATCTGCTGTTAGCCTCCAGCACTGTATTGAAGCGGGGGTTTGTGAGAAGCTCCCACCTTCTGTGTTTGTTAGTATATCGAATGATAACTACTGAACTTGAGAACTGAACCCAGGGTGATTGCCATGGCAAGGACAGGTCTGCTGGTGTAGGTACAAGGTCTCGTTGTCTCCCTCATATACTCACCTCAGTGTGGCTCATGGCCTTCTGCACAGGCAGCAGTGGCGGGTACAGCCGTAGTGCTCTACATACTTCAAAATGGGCCCTGAGCTTTATGTCTAAGAAGTTTTGACCTTTGGACAGCTATGAGCCTTCATGCTGTAAGAGCTACTGTGGCAGGAGCACCCTCTGCAGGAAAGGACCCTTTAAATTAGCTTAGAGGTAAAAAGGAGAAAACCTTGGTATGAATGTGAACTCTTGATGACCTCTCATTGCAATCTGTACCCTGCTCGTTGGGGAAGATAGAGGTACTCCTGGAGCTAGGAAACTTGGACTTCAGTGTGGAAATTCATGGTTTTAACAGTGGAGAACAACAGGCTTAATTCTTACTAATTGGCAGGCATCTTATGACTACTCTGCTGTGAAAAGGGGTTCTTCGAGTATCTCCCTAATTTAAAAATCTCAGTAAATGTCAATGGCTGTACAAGGCCCTCATCACAGAACACAACTGAAGTACGTTCTTCAGATCAGTGCAGGCTTGAATTAAGTGGGTGCAGCTCCACAGAGGCATCTCCTTGCTTACTGTGGTCCAATATGACCAACATGTCCCATAAGACCTAAAAAATTGGCCACACGTTTTCTGAATACTTTAATATTTAATGACACTTTGTGAACACAACGTATTACTGTGTGAGAGTAACGGTGCAAAATAGCAAGATATCATAAAAACTGCAATATTTAATATGTTTCTCAGGTTTTTTCCCATGTTATGGTCCATCACTGTATCTGAATCACTGAATCACAGGAGTGCAGCTGCACTCCTCTTATCTACCAGTGCTTCATAAAGGATAGTTAATACCCACTTATGTTTGCTACTTTTCCACTAAGCCAAAAGAAAATCTTCACCACTGACCCTGACATATCCCTAACCACCGCGCTGTATACTTTTGTGCTCATCTTTTTCCACGGTAGGCACAGCTGTCAGAGATTGGAAGCACACTAGCTCCATCTGCTGAAACTGCTTCCACAGAGCTTTAACCAAATACCAGTGTTAGGCAAGAGATTTATTTGCATCAGCCGGTTGATACAGAGAGGTGAGTATTGAAAGCAGGTAAGATTGCAATGAAAGTCCCTTTGTCAAAGCTGACTCAATAAAAACATATATATTAACAATATTGTCTCAAAATCTACTTTGTACAAATGTATTGCCCTTCATAGTAAGAATAATCAGCTTCATTACAAAAATCAATCACTAGTCTTCCTAAGAATTTCTTATTTTTGCTGACCTCCATTTATTTCAATGCTCCTGTCATTTCTGTGCATTTTTTTTTACCAGATTTAGAAGATTTTCATCACAAAAATAACCTTTATGTTCCAATAGCTCTAAAAGTAAGAAGATTATGTAGAGGCAGTTAAGAAATGCTGAATTAAACTTTTAATACTGATAATTTTTCATCTCCTATCACCACCAAAGAAAATGATCTGAAGTACTGTTAGGGCGGGAATTTTGCATAGAAATCACTGAAACCTGTATTTTACAGCTTCTATCAAGAAAATTTGTGAGGGGAAAAAAAAAAGAAAATAAAGAAAAATTCAAAGTAAACACCAAAAAAATTCCTTATTAGGAGACCTCAGGTTGGTACGCAGCCACTAACTCATCTGACACTGAATCCAGTTCAAGAGCTAGAACACCAGAGATTGGGCAAGTATTTTTCTGACTAATAAGTCCTGACAGTTTGCAGATATGTTGAACAATGATTGTTCCTCCACTATTAAACTTTAAGAGGCCAGACTGAAAAAGAGAATAGATTAAATCCCAAAGTAAGGCTTCTAAGTGCCTCTAAATCGTAGTATGAATCAACTGGAAGATACTTCAGTCAGGTAAAACAAAACCACCCCACTAACATATTGTTTTTACATGCAGCTGTTATTGAAACAAACTTTGTGCTAGTCTTTCTATGGAGTTTAACTTTAACAGAAGGCCCCAAGATCTATCTCAGGGAGAGCTTGCAGTTGTCCAGACCAGGAGGTTACTGGACGATGTAAATCAGTCCTAGTCCTTGCTGTAGGTGTCCTCTACTCAAGTCCTGCCTGGCTGCTGCCTCCAAGGGCAGCAAGAAAGATCAAAAGGGGCATGGACCTCCAGAAAAAAAAAAAATAAAAATGTGACAGCCACAAAGGCAAAGAAAACAGCATGTGCACAAAAACCGAATAACAAAGTTTTGTACTACTTCTGAGCAATCGACACTTAACAACAGATTCTTTTGATACAGGTTCCCAAAGCTTTACCCTAACTAAGGGTGTGCGAAGTGCTTTGTGCCAGCATCATCCTGTGGTGCATCTGCGGACTCACAGAGGTTATTAATATTAAACACACCCCCCACGTAGCAGGTTGGCTTATTAGCTCCTACTGTACTTTCTCAGGCTTGTAATTATCAACATTGCTGCTCAGTATCTTTCTGTTAGCTGTGGGGGTTGTGTCCCACAAAGGGTGATGAGGAACTTTTTCCTGTGCTTGATCTCAACCAAGTGTTAAGTATCAGTTTGTAAAACAAGAAAAAAAACTTTTTTTTTTTCTTTTTTTGAAGTGTATCCTAGTGAAATGTTTGTTATTCTGTGAAGACAAAGTCTAGAAGAAACTTTTTACAGATATTGACTTCACCATCTCTGGGAATACGTGTATACTTGTCACACCCCGGCTGTTAATCTGGTGGAAAATCTAGGGCATTCAATTACACAGTTACTTAGCATATTTTACTTAGCCATTGCTCTAATTCTAATACCAAGGAAGCTGCATCTGACGTTGTAGTGAAGCTTCTCAGTAACTTCTGGGTGTTTCCTTTCATTAATATCTCCTATTTAAGGTAGAACATGATTCCACACAGCAGGAGAGACAGCCTCTCCTGAAAACACAATACAGGTCCCTCGGGCTGCACTGGAGGGAAGGGGACAGAAAGAAAAAGGAAATGAAAAGGACAAAAAAAGAAGTATCAACCAGACATCAAAAAAGAATATAGTATAGTAAGTGCTTTAAATATTCCTTCTACAACTACAGTTTTTAAGGTTCACATAGGAAGTCCAAAGTCTGCCCCATCTTTCATGACTGCAAAGGTGACAACAATCCCACAGCATTACCAAAGGGACTGATTTCACCCCAGAAATGGGTTCTGCACTTTCAGGTGTTGCAAAAGGACAATGAACTTACCCTGCCATAATCCACAGACTGCAGAGGCTGTATTCAACCCACAGACCAACACAACAGCAAGCTGAGAGATGAGAAAGCAGCTTTATTCTTGTACCACTTACGGGAAGATAGACGTGGGTTTAGCAGCTCTCAGCAACACAGCCCTTCTCCTGGGGGAATGACCTTTCTTTGCCAGACTGTGAGTAGGTACCTAATGAGTTAAATCAGCTTTTAGGCTTGGCAGTATCCCAGCTGGGAAGTAACGGGCTGCAGCTGAAAACCTTTTTTTGGGATACACATTCAAAAGAGGAAAAAAAAACAAAAAGAAAAAAAAAAAGGGTGGGGAGGGAGAGGGATTAGAGCATTAGGTAGGCTCTGTTAAGACAGAGGAGTGATTTATTTTGCTTTTGCTTCTGCTTGTTTTCAATAGTGTTCAAGCTATATGTAGGTTACCAGGCTGTAACTGGTTTGTTTTGTCTGCTTATTTAAGTAGAACAAGCTTTTAGTCAGGTAAAAATAAACCTGTCCAAGTAGTGTGGTCTAGTTGTTCATTTTGTAGTTTACCTTGAGCTTTCTTTTATGCTTCTCTATTGTGCACGTTTATATCCGAGGCCTTGCCAGGCATTTGTGTGGCCTTTATACTCTTGAAGATTTTTTGTAGAACTTCTGCAGTAATAATCTAAAGATACAGCTTTTTAAAGAAGGACAGGCAAACTCCAATCAGTCTGTCTCCCAAAACTGATGAAAATTGTGACTTAGACAAAAAAGTGAGAATTCTGCAGAAAAAAATATTATTACCTTTTTCCTAGAATGTTGTTAAAAAGCCATAAAAAATGGGCCTGTTTTGAGAATTACATTTCCAAGACAGAGGAAATTCTTATTTAGAAGACTACTTGGATCAACACTGAGGTCAAGGCAGCAGTTCGGATGGGGTGGGAAAGCAGTACCTGGCAAATGCATGTGGAAGGGGGAAATAAACATGGAATCAATATAGCTTATGAGCAATCAATTTGCTGTGAATAAATAAACAAAGCTAAAGATCTCAATGAAAAAAATCTATCTTTATCCCAAAGAGAACTAAGGTTTATAAAAAGGAGTTTAAAATTATGCTAAGAACTAAAAAAAATGCTGGAAACATAAGAAAAAGACAGCACAGCCAGGTGCAGTCAGGACGTGGGAAGTGCAAACATGTTCACGAGTAATCTGGTTTTGTTTCTTTAATGTTTTCATTTTTTTCCTGTGATAGTATTTTGTGCTTCTCCTCCAAGCATCACAGAGTGCTTTTGACAATTAACAATCGGAGAAAGTGTTAAAAATATTTATCCATAGTGAATAGAATAGATAAGGAAAACTATGGGGAGCACAGGGACAATGACAGAAGAGCTGAACAGATTAGCAGGATGAGTGAACTACATCAGTATTTGAGTGATCGTTCAAATAAAACATCTATGGAAGGTTTTAATGCTAGAAACCAAGTGCAGGCTTCAAAGGAATAAAAGACTTAGTATCATATTCCTAATAAAAAAACAATTCCACATAAGCTCCCATATGATGCAGCAGTAAAAAGGGCTGGCAGTCACGTGATACTTAAATTAGTAATAGGTGTATAAGAAAAGAAATCAATTTATTTTTAGCTATGCCAAGACTGACACTAATATTATGAAACTGTGTACAGTTTAAGTGTCTGCATAGTAAAAAGGTAGCTAGGAAATCTCTAGATGAAAGCCACATGAACAATTAAAGGCTGGAGAAATTGCCTTGCAGTGAAAGTTTGAGAACCCAACCTGTTCAGCCCAAAAACAGGTGGTTTGATTACTGCTTGCAAGTGCCTTCACAGCAATAAATTATGTATTAAGGGGATATTTAATATAATAGAGCCATAATAAGAACATATGGACAGAAATTAATGCCAGACATTTCTGGCATAACATTTTTCCAACAGTGAAGATGATTAATCATTATAGGGAAATCCTAAGGGAAATGGTGAATTTGTAATTGTTTCATGTCTTTGTATCAAGATTAAATGTCTCTCCTGGAGGTATACATTTGTTAAATGCAACCTGTTTGGTGTTAACTAGGTGAAAGAAAATGATTCAAGATCCCTTAATATCCATGAATCCTGCAGATCTATACCAGGACAAGACCCGTGCAATGTCTTTAAGGCACAGAGAAGAGTCCTTTATGCATTGCAAAAGTAACTGTTTTCTCCCCTGAACCTATTAACCTACATGGAAGGACACACATGGCTATACTCCTGCTTCTTTGGGGATGTCTGAGAACACCTATGCTAAAAATTCACATATGTAGACAGTGCCAATGTCAGACCTTATGTTAGAATGAAGTCCCCTTCCCCATTTGTAAGCCTCCAACTCTCACTGCTTATCATAATAGACCACTTTTTGTAAGTTAATATGTAACAAACTTTCAATTTGGAGGTTTAGTAAGCTTTGAACCTCAACAGATAGAGATGGATCATCAAAAATAAAATGTTTTCTTTGCTGTTTATGTGAATTTTATGAAAAGTTAACAACTCTCTCTTATAACTTTCATTTTTAAGTGTGTGCAGTTTTTGTGTGTGCATTGTCTTCTGTTTCACAGTGGAGCCTTGCTCTAGGATTACTGAAAAGACCAGGAACAATTCTGCTCTCTTAAGACCTCTGGATTCCACAGATCAAGAAGTTGGTGCTATTCATATGCATTTTCAAGTCATCCAAAACTCCTCTTGATGTGGACTGTGTGTTGATAATCAGTTGTTCAAATGCTGATCTTCACATCTTGTTACCAGAAAATAATACGGATCCTGTGCTAATGGACAGGATTCTCAAAAACACTCCAGTCACTCAGCCTATCTCCTCTACCAAGGGTGAATGAAAAGTATGTTTGTGGTATCTTTGACAGTGCACAAGGCTTACACAGAAAATAAATGCTGATGGCTGGACTAAATATGATGTAGCTGATACAATGATACAAATGAGAACAACCACCTTCTTTCAGACCACTATTAGCAAGAAATTCAACTGCACAGCTTGTCTTAGAGAAAGGTAGGAGAAAACTAGGAGGCAATTCTCTGACAATAAGAGGAAGAATCTAAATCTTCTAGTGTCAGACTTGTTCTTTAATAGATGCAGTGTTCAACACATTTCTATCTATGTGAAAGAGGTAGAATACACAGACGGGCTTGCATAGGGCAGAGCACCTCTGGTGCTTTCCCTGAACTCTTTAAAGAATTGAAAGGGTGCTGTATATGCACAGTTGGCTGTAGTACAGCTGGGTTTGGTAGATATAAGGGGAGTAGGGGAACCCACAGAAGAAAAGTAAGCAGAATCACCTAGATGAGAGGTTTAAGGTCCTGAAGAGAGTGATCATAGAGCTGTACAGCTAAAGAAACAGTGTGTTTTGGAAATGGCTTGGGAGGGGTTGAGTCAGATATAAAGGTATGTGCTGCCCAGCAAAAGGGGCAAAAAATCCTGTCTGTGTCATTTTGAAAAGAAAGCATCAGAGTGTACTGGAGATATAAGACACTGTGAATATACAGAATAGCCTCTTTTTAAAGCCTTGCTAGTATAAAGTGCTGGTGCTCTGGTTCAGTTAACAGAAAAAGACAACTTCTTATTTTTTCCTTGCACGCAGAAAACAAGGAAGTAGCTGCCCCAGGGAAAACCAGTGCATTCCTAGTTCTACTTGCTGCAAGCAAAGCTTAGCTGGTTAATTGGGCTTCTGAGGATGTGAAACACACCAGTGGGAAATTACACTATGACAATCACGTTGCAGGAGCACAGCCAGCCCTGCAACATCTGTCTCTTCCCACATTTTGCCGAAGCCAATTAAATTCCCTCATAACCAGCTGGTCCCAATGTGACCACACACTGACTCAGTCAATGCAAGCTGCGCTTTCCGCGCTGGGGCAAGGCAGCTTTCATTTCCACCTCTCTTGCACAACTTGCGCACGGCAGCCTCAGTCTTGCGCCCATGGGCTTCCTTCACCAAACTGCCATTGCCCTCAGGGTAAGGCCAAAGCCGTCCTCAAAATGTCTTCAGTCTGCCTTTGTGCTTTAATATGTGATCCAGATAACCTAATGTACACAGCCAAAAATACCTGGTTCTTCCTGTGTTGCAATTACGGTTGTCATGATGTCGGCGCCCTCCAGTAAATGCCATACGGTAAGTGCCTTCCCAGTGTTCAGAGCCTGAAAAGCCTTATTTTTCAAAGCAGTCCCTGGCATATGAACCCTCCTACTCATGAGAGCAAGGGCTGGACTGACTGACCAACCCCAGCCCAAATGACATGTTTCACTTCAGGTGCCTTTCTAAGATATCTTTGTAGATTTGTGCTGATTAAGGTCACTCGCCCTTTGGCTTACTGTCTTTTCAAAGGCATGTAAAAATCATTTGCAGAGGTGCTGCCTGTCATTTTATTTCCTAGCAGAGAGTTATTGAGAGCAGAGGGCAAAATAATATGGTATCATGGTTCTGTTGTCTTTCTGCTCCTGTGTATCAATCAATTAAGATCACACAGTAAAGAAAGTTTTATAGTACAGTAATTTTCATGAAAGTCATAGTCATACATTGATGAGGTTGTTGACAGAAATGTAAGTGAATTATAGCCTGGCAAGAGATGAAGCTATTAAAGGCAAAATGTCCTCCAAGTCATCCCTAAGGATCAGCAGGTTTTATACCCGACAGCTTTTCTTTACTTAATGGTGTTTCAGTGGGAATTACAGGAGCCCAGTATGCCTTACAGTACTTTTTATCTCACATTTGAAGTGCTGTGCCTAGTCAGTGCGCGGCTGGGGATGGAGGAAGGAAAGAAAAGGAACATGAGAAACAACATTGGTTTGAAATTAGGAACTGAAGCTGCTTTTTTCCTCCATATAACCAGCCTAAAATCTTTATATACCTGAAGCTGAGTAATTATTATTAAAACATTTATCTGATATGAATTTATCATCATTGCCAAATGAAAACTGTAATAGCAGGATTTGTTGTTACAGGGGAAAAATATAAATTACTGTAATTTTTTTTTATTTCGTATGAGCACATTTTATTTTACCTTTTCATCTTAAATTCGTAATATCATCAGTCATCAATATATTTTCGTGCTTTCTCTGTGTGACAAGAATTGTTTTATATATAGAGACAGCTTTACCTGATAACTTCCTACATGAACTCATCAACTTCTTTATAATCTGCCATCTCTTGCCAGAATGCAGAAATGCCCTGTAAAGATGATGTTTTAGTTACGTTCTGTTTCAGAGCTGAGTCTGGAGGGAAAATAATCTCTGTCTTACTAAATCATGATCAGTCTTGTTTACTGAACTCTGAGAGGTGCTGGAAGACCTCAGAAAAATTATAAACTCATATAAAAATAATATTATTTGTAAATATTCTTCTTATTTATTACATTTTTCCCAAATAAATATATTTCACAGAAGCATAAGGGCTGATTCAGTGTCCTGAAAAGCAGGCACTCTAAATACGAGCACGATGAATAGTCGATGATACATATCAAAGCATGAAAGGGAAGGCTTAAACAGGCCCATATGGTTGCTCATGGTTCAAACATTATTGTTTATATATGTGTGTATACATACAGATGCTGTACCAATAGTATACACATTATATATATACACACATATATGTACTTAAGATATTTTGAGGCATGGTTTCATTTGGGAGGAGATAATCTGCATATATTTACAGTTGTCCAAAGAGTATGGATCCACTCTCACGTTTTCAAACCTGTTTATGTCATCCAAATAATCACGAGCATTTTAAAAATGCATTTTAATGTATTTTTACTAGCTTAAATGCAGTAGTATTTGCATGGGTCAGAAGGGAAAACATCACAGCAACAATCTTTTGTTGTTCCTGTGGGCTGGAAAAGACTGACTTGCTGAAGAAGAGAGTTTTTTTGAAGAAGATTCTTTTAAGCCATGGTTTAGAGACATTAGAGCAAAATAAGTAGCTTCCTTTTGTGTTAGTTCATTATTTGTCCTTTTAATCTTGGCCTGGGGTCCCTCTCTTTCTGTGGTGTAATCGCTTATGAATGAAGGTCCTCAGCTTCTGCTTATACTCACCAGACATCTCCTTGTCCACAGGAGTGTGGTTTGCATTGTCTCTGTGCAATGTATTTCCTACGAATAATAGCAGCCCTTTTCCACAGGCAACTAATTATTCTCATGATAACATAAACCCACTGTTCCAGAGCTGGAGGCTTTGTCCTCCACTTTTAACCTTACGCTGTCCTGAAGATTTCGGGAACTATAGTGATTCTGTTTCTTATTCAAACAGAAATTGTTTCTCTCATATTACTGTGCCTTTTTCTTACGATTCATTTTTGATCAAAGAGACACAAGCTTTCTGAGCAACAGAATAGGGAAACAGGGAACTGTGCTGCTAGTGGAGAAAACAGCAGGCAAGTAAACAAATCTTTCCCTCTTACACCGTGGTACACAGCGTTAGCTTTGAGCCCTCAAGAAGCAAGAGCAGCTCTGGAAAAAGCAGTGACGCTTTTGCCATCTGGTAAAAGAGAGCTTGAGGCTGAGCTTGCAGAGCTGCATTGCCTGGGACAGCAAAAACTCTGACTGCAGAAAACACTCCCAAACAACCAGCATGGGGCTTTTTTTGTTCTTGTGCATTTTTTTATTATCAGAAAAGGTAACAATATGACAAAAGTGTATTGTAACACTGTGTAATGACATGTCCATGGTATCTCTAGTTGTCTCAGTGTGACTACAAATTTTGCCCAACATGTGAACAATATGGTCATTAAGGAGCTTCGTAACCATTTTGAATTACTTTTGGTATCTTGTAAAACTGCTGACAATAAAATGCTTTCAGGACAAAAGTTCACTGATAATATACAGCATATCCCACATGAACTTCTACCTACTCTGCCGGGTTCTCATATACAACAATATCAGGAAGAACATTTTTCTCTGCTGCACTCCAGATGCTGTTTCCATCGTTCTCATCAAAGTTGTGATATCACTGTTTTCTTGTATATTGTTGGCGATATTTCTTCTGATCCCTGCAGTTCATTGCTGATATTACAAACAGTGTATTTCATACTTCCAGAAATAGCTGTCATCGTGATGTGAAAGTTCAGAGCACAAGCCATACATAGCAGGTTTTAGCTGTAATTCCACCTACACACGACTGCATCCCTTCTCAGTGAGGAACACCAAGCATGCGGCACTCATAAGGAACGGTGCAGATCTAAAGGAGGCATTAGGCTCCATCCTGCCAAAAGCCAGTTCTTTCCTATCTTTTGCCCACCTTCATCATGATTCAGTTCAGCGGTAGGAAAGCAAAGGAAAGCACTTCAGCTCTCTTACACCCCCACTTAGGACCTCTTCTGGGAGGTGCTTCAGGAGATCCTTCAAGAGATACTCAAGCTAAAGGCACTCAGCAGCTCTGCCAGTAGGTCTGGATTTGTCAAACGAAATGAAAGAAATGAGAAAGAAATAGCAGCCTGAGCTCTGGGTGTTTGGAGTTTCTTAGGTTTTTTTTTTGTTTTCCACTTTCTTCAAGCCTATTAACTAATGCAGTGTATTGCAAAGTATTATTTTAATTCCAAAATGAAATCTGATCTTTTGGAATTAGTGACAGAATATATATGCTCTCTGTTTTCCCGTGAGCAACCACTCTCTTGTATTCCCCTATTAATAAATACATATCTATTTGTTTATTATTATTCCTCTGTTGGGAAGAATTAGACTTTACTTTGAAAACCTGGTTCTTTCACAATTTTTCAAGGATTTAGCAATAGACAAATTATTTATCTTCATTCCCTGATTGGTATCATCTTATCTCTGAGGATGGAAAACTGGCCAAATCCCCAATATATTCTAAAACGTCCTTGTTGACTTCCAGGTCTATAATAAATGTGTGCCAAAGTTCTCAAGATACCTTCTGAGCTGAAACCAGCATCAGCATTTTTTTTTTGACAGTCAATATTTTATTCACCTTCCACAGAGATCATGAGTTGCTTAGATAATTGTTCCAATGTGTGTCATATTGCAGAGGTTACATAGTTCCCTTGTGTCAAATTTCAGATTGATATACTGGGTAACATAATAGGCCAGGGCCTGTTGTCAGGGCAGATATTATGGCCACGTGTGACATTAGGTGTGAAAGATCTAAGCAGAAAGTATTTTCTTCCAAGAAAATTATACAGATTTAAGGCCACATGATGTTAAGAAATATTTGCACAACTTTGGCATCTGAGCTATTGCACTGGGTCACCAGGAACCCTACAAAGGGGATTTCTTCCACAACATCATTAAAATTCAGCCAACTCATCTAAGTGATCTCTTGTGATATATGATATGCACTTAAGCCATGGGCGTAGAGCAACTTAAATTAGAGTGAGTAAACCCCTGGAGTAAGAGAAGTACATTAACAACCAGCATCTGCTTTTCAGCAGGAACCTAAAATCCAAAGGAAATCAGCATCTCATTCAAAACAGGAATGGTTTCACTGCCTGTTCAGTGCTGCTCACCACACTTCTCATTTAGAACAATCTCCATCTTATTTACATCATTTATATAGATATATCATTAAGCAAGGTTAGAGAGAAGCAATGACATCTCTTGGCTGCTCTTTGTTTCTCAAAGGTACTTTCCCTAGTATTAAATAACACTTCTTCCCCTCTAATACCAATTTTGTTAGGATTGCTCTAAAAGTCCTTCAACATCCCTTTTGCTGTGCCACAATTTCTGTTGCATTCAGTCAGGAAGATATGCCCCCTTTGCATGATTACTATGGGCAGTCTGCCATTTTCCAGCAATATTTTTCAGGATTTCATGACCTTTCCCAATGAAGTAAAAATAGAACCACAAATGACTATCTCCAGATCAAATAACTTCGAACACATCTAGGCAACATTTCTACCTAGTCTCTGTCTTATCCACAGCTATTACTGTGTACAATCTGAAATCCTTTCTTTTTTCAAAGAAATCAGTACTGCCAAAAATCTACCCTAAAAATGCATTTACAAGTTCAATTGCTGTAGAGGATCTCCTTCGGTAATACAAAGAAGAGTTTGCAGAGGAAGGTACAGTGCTAAAAATCCTAAACTAGTTAGAAGCTGCATAAAAGACCACACGGCATAAGCAAAAGAAACTACAGTATTATGTATCATTACTTTTTCCCGTAACAGGTCCCACAGCCTCACTGTCTACTCCGGTTTGCCTAACAGACTACTGGGTTAGGGCTATTCTGCTCAGTCCTTTTGCTCCCCAGAAATAAAATTGATGTATAAATTATGTTATATTAAGAAGAAAGGACTTCTAGTGTAACTATTATGAATTTCTTTGTACTGAATGGTGATTTGTTCCAAAATCATAGGATAGAAAAAAAAAATTTAAAAAGAGGACCATAATAATTTCACAGCAAGGACATTCACAGTTAATGCTAGAGTGCAAGTCAACTCATTCTTTCTTTATTACAGGCAACATGAGACCACAGTGTCATCAGAGATCTATCTGACTTCTTTCGTGAAGTTACATCAGGACTACTTAAACACCATTTTTGGGATTGCTATTAGTTTCAATGTGCATTTAATATGATCATTGACTTTGGACTGAGACAGCAA
Source organism: Calonectris borealis (assembly GCF_964195595.1). Classification (NCBI taxonomy): domain Eukaryota; kingdom Metazoa; phylum Chordata; class Aves; order Procellariiformes; family Procellariidae; genus Calonectris; species Calonectris borealis. Next base: position 28,115,836 of record NC_134315.1, on the reverse strand, counting down.
TTTCCATTTGTTATAAGGTTCTGATATATTTAATCAGGTTAATTTTCCCTATTAAAAAAAAATCAATTAATTCTAAAGGAAGGAAAAAATCCCTCCTCACTTACACTAGGAGACTGTGATTCCAGTAATGCTTTGTACCAAAATACCTTTTCACTATTTCTAATCATTAGGAATTTAACTGTTGCATAATATAACTTTTATACTAGACACACAAATTTTGCTTATTTAATTACCTTAGCTGGATTACTGACACGGTAGAAATTAGAGAGGAATCAAGGATACCTAAAAGGAACTGGCGAGGAAGCCAAGGGATAAGATTTAACTTTCATAGTCTACTCAAGAGGGAAACTGCCCAGAGTAACAAGACAAGCAGTTGCCTGCCAGAACATGAAAATGTCCAGCAAACAAGAAATTAGATGTGATCTCAAAACTTCATGTAATTCCCTACCCAAGGAGTAATGAGTCTGTGTGAAGTTATTCTCCCCTGGCTCAGTCCAGGAAGGTAGCCGTTTCTTTTTATTTTCTTCTGATAAGGGAAAACCCAGATCTCTGTGAACAACTCAAGGTTCTTTGGTATAAAGGAAAGCAAATTACTGAAGACTTTCCATAATAGAAAGAAATTTAGCAGTCACAGTAAAATGTAGCGAAGAGCCTTCCAGGGCTGCAGAGAGGTTGTGCCTCTGAGAACACACTGGAAGAGAAAACAGTTTGCAAATTCCCCTTGTCCTTGAGATGAGATAAATATGGGCAGAAAAGAATTAAAACGGTGAAGAATCTGTTCTTTGTGCAGTGACTGAAAGGCTGCAAAGCATCCAGCCAAATATTTGGGAAATATTTGGAACAGCATGATTTTAGGACAATAATTTATTGGTTCTTTCAAACTTGCCTTGGATGTAGCAAAAATCTAAAATTAAATGACTGATGTGAACATATGCATTTGCGGAGGGATTTTTATTTGTGGTTTTTAAAGATATCAACTGAACACACAGCTGCTGCTTGCTATAGGCAAGCACTGTTTCCTGTTAAAATTTTACTTGACATGCTAAATTTCACTAATTTAAGTGCTGAATTGGTATAATCTTTCTCATGTGTAAAAATTGGCATTAAGACCATTATTAGGTGGAGTGTTATTGGAGAGCACTAGGGATGAGTAAGTGGCTGAACATGGGACCTTGTAGGAAGGATTGTCCTACAACTTCCGTGAATGCGTACGGTCCAGGATAAATCACCCTGACTGTGCTTGCTGAATTCAAGCACTGCAAGAATACAAGTTTTCCAGTTTACCTCCTTGCTTTTTAAGACAAAAAGAAAAGCTAATCAATTCAATTGCAACGGAGAGTGAGTTGTATCCTGATCCTCAAGAAAAATCTGTAAAATACCTTACAAAGAAAAACTTGTAATTTAAAATTCATAACTCTACTGGACACCAAAACTATCAAGTCAAAAGTAATACTGTTTTCATGCCACATTGTATTATCCCTTGTTCCTGCCTCTGTCCATAGCAGGCTATGTGCTACTGGTCTCTCTCTCGTCCCTGAGAGATAACTACCTTTATCATCTCACCCTTTCCTATTACCACTCCTTCACCTCCTGATACTGCCTCCACTCCTCAGAAACCAGACACCTCTGCCCTAACTGATGCATATCTAAATAAACCTGAATGAATTGGTTTCAGCTCATATTTAGCTCTGAAATCAGTTGCTTTTTTTTTTTCAAATCTAAAGAAGGAGCTGCTTGTTGAAAACCTGCCTCTTTTTATAAGATACAAGTTATGTAAAAAATGCAAACTCTCCCTCCAGGCTTCTGTTCCTTATATCTTCAGACTATATAGCAGAACATGTGTTCATTACACTGAAGCTATACTGAAAACAAGCATGTGTCAGGCATATGACAAACCATGTCTTAGAGGGCAGTCCCCACCCCTGCATGGTGGATCGATGGGCCGAGGCCAACTGTATGAGGTTCAACAAGGCCAAGTGCCAGGTCCTGCACTTCGGCCACAACAACCCCAGGCAACGCTACAGGCTTGGGGAAGAGTGGCTGGAAAGCTGCCCAGAGGAAAAGGACCTGGGGGTGCTGATTGACTGCCGGCTGAACATGAGCCGGCAGTGTGCTCAGGTGGCCAAGAAGGCCAACGGCATCCTGGCCTGTATTAGGAATAGTGTGGCCAGCAGGAGTAGGGAGGTGATCGTGCCCCTGTACTCGGCACTGGTGAGGCTGCACCTCCAACACTGTGTTCAGTTTTGGGCCCCTCACTCCAAGAAGGACATGGAGGTGCTGGAGCGTGTCCAGAGAAGGGCAACGAAGCTGCTGAAGGGTCTGGAGCACAAGCCTGATGAGGAGCGGCTGAGGGAACAGGGGTTGTTTAGCCTGGAGAAGAGGAGGCTGAGGGGAGACCTCATCGTGCTCTACAACTACCTGAAAGGAGGTTGTAGCGAGGTGGGTGTTGGTCTCTTCTCCCAAGTAACTAGCGATAGGACAAGAGGAAATGGCCTCAAGTTGCGCCAAGGGAGGTTTAGATTGGACATTAGGAGAAATTTCTTTACTGAGAGAGTGATCAGGCCTTGGAACAGGCTGCCCAGGGAAGTGGTGGAGTCACCACCCCTGGAAGTATTTAAAAGACGTGTAGATGAGGCGCTTAGGGACATGGTTTAGTGGACATGGTGTGTTGGGTTGATGGTTGGACACGATGATCTTAGAGGTCTTTTCCAACCTGTATGATTCTATGATTCTATGATTCTATGGTGTCACGCTTTCAGACCACTGTCAGGGCAAACCTTGCATCTGGTGTTGAGGGCAGCTTTGGAGAGATCCCCAGAAGTCAGGCTGGACATGCTGATAATGTTCTGCCACGCTCATCTTTGCTGAAGAGATGATGAGGAGGCACTCAGCATCTTTCAGTAAGTAAATCAGTCATTAAAAATCAGCACTCCCTGAACAGTTGTCAGCATAGGAGAACAAAAGAATAAGAAAATCTGAGTTTTATCCAGCTGCCCTACTGGGATCTGGGGTCTGAAGTAGAAAGGAGTTTTCAAATTCAGGTGTTATTTCTGGGTAGTATCTAAAATTGTTGAAGCAGGAGTCAGAGAAGAACATAAATGTTATTTTAATAAAATTAAAGATAGAGATATATATATGCACACATTTCTATAGAGGTATGAATACTAGATTATATTCTATACTAAATGACCTAAGTTAATAGAATTAATTTATCTGCACTAGCTATGCTATTGATTGTTTAGGTATTAGAATATCTTAAACAAGTTCACCTTAGCTTTTTTTATTTCACATTGAACTATACTGACAGACTTCTCTCTCCAGCATATGTCATTACTAGACAACTGTTAATTACTAAATATAAACACTTCTACTGATTAAATCTATATTTTATATAGACAATAATGTTCTTCTGCACAGTTTTTTCTGAAATGAAGAAGTTGTTACCAAGAAAATGTAACTGAAGACATGGTCTCTCATTCTAAACAGAATGCTTAAGAAAGCTTTTAGATTTCCTTTGTATTTTTAGGTGTGAACAGAAATGCTTGTATCTATCTTATTTGAAATATTTTGTATTAGCTGTAGGTCTATACACACTTACCAGTAAGAATTTCTAAGCTTAAAACAGATCATATGAAGTAAAATTCTAAAAGAAGTTGTTCAAAACTGTAACAAAAAATCATGGTAACCATGTTTGGGTTGAGTAACATGACAGGTAGTCAAGTTTATTTTGTGAAATACAGAAGCATTATCTCAGATCTGATGTGTTTTCCTAGTTATGGCACAGATTTTGGCCAATTCATGGAGGTATGTTAGGAGTGGTCGCAACAGGTGCTACAGCATCCAAGACACTCACTCGCTGGGTCATCCCGCAAGTGAGCTGGAGAAGGCATGGTTGTACGTGGGGCATAACACAATATCCAAAGCCTCTGCTGAAGCACTGCAGTCTTTCACCATGTCTCATGCAGGACTCAAAGTGCTAACAAAGAATGCGAACTGATCTGGTCCGGTAAAGTCTAGAGCAAGTTGTAAGTATTGTGCCAGGAAAGGGTCCTTCCAAACACAGCTTTGGGCCCCCCTCTGAGAATTTTGCAATAAAAATAAGAATGCCACATGGCACCATGAGACTAGCAAAGCTGAGGACAATGGGACAAGGGTTTGTGTTATTTTCTTCAGAAACAAAGGAAAATGGGGCTTTATTATTCCGAGTTTTGTTTTTAGCTATGTGGTTTTTTAGCCAATAACTGATGTCACTCATGGTAAATAATACTTCTGTTTTTTCATAATCTCCTTTCAAACGAAAGAAAACACTCTGAACAGATTGCACACATATCAAGCTATAGAACAAAAGTGTACGAGAGTAGGAAGGTAAAATGTAGTTAGTTAATAATCTTAATTTGGTTGATTTCATTTAATAGCAAACCATAGAAACTATTTCATCCATGAAGGGTGGTTGTTATTTTTCCTTCAATTAGATGAAGTATCCAGCTAATGCATGTGTCATCATTAAGCTCTTTCTCTTGCAATTAAGGTAGTAGTGATCCTTCATGGATAAGACATTTTCCAGTATTTGGGCAATAGAAACAGCACTTAAAAATTCTTACATCTCTGTGTGAAATGACAAAATATTTGCAGCCAGTTTCAACTGCAGCTTACAGGAGAAAAAAGTGTCACTAAGTGCAAATGCTCAAAACTGAAAAAGTTTTCCAAAAACTTGTGACAACCTCTCTTAGTATGAAACTGCTGCTCAGTTTTAGGTAGCAAATTTACAACAGAAAGCTCAAATTTTTAATTTACTTTACAACATATCTGATTTTTATACACAATCAGATTTCAAAAGTTAAAACAGAAATGTTATAGCTATGTTAACAATTTAATTATTTCTAGGCATCTAATAACATCAACTGAGGAAGAAAAGAAGGAAAGTCAGAAATTGCTAGTTTTTCAGATATAAAGCTTTTGGAAAAAATTTATACTTAAAAAAGGGGGAAATACTTCAAAGAAATTTTGTTAGGGGAAAAGACTTAGTGTATTCCAATTTCTGCCTGATAACACCTACATGAATCTGGGCATCAGCAAACATTGTCTGGAGTTTCAGATTAATTTTCTCTCCCTCAGTGCCTCTGAGGCAAGCAGGGATGTTAAAAAGGGATGTTAAATCTGACTTACCATTCAGAATTGCTGTCCTGATCTTCGCTGTTTATGAAATACTTTCAGATTCACAGCCAGGAAGTCCTTTATCAGTTTGTAATTATTACTGTTATTATCAATGTTGGGGAAAAAGTGCTTTGGGGATTTAGTAAAAAAAAAACTCACCATGAAGTTAAACCAAAAAAAAACCAAAAATAAAGATATTAACTGCTTTGGCTTTATGCTGTTTCTCTGCAGGTGTATATTGGATGAAGGCAGTTGGTTACAGGAGGTTAATAGCCTCACTCAGGGTGGCTGCCAGGAGAAGTGGAGGACACAGGCTGACACTCACTGAGGATTTAGGAGAACAGGGTGGTATAAACTACCTCTATTAAGCAGGACAGATAAACTGTTTGAAGGAGAGAAGATGAAATGAGTGAATCTGGGATCAAATTCTAAAACCAAGTTATGGTATAGCAAGGTATTCTGGACCATAAGTTATAGTACAGCAAAGACAGATGGTAGGGAAGCTCCAAGACAGGACAATAGGATTTGTGACTAGGCCCTGAGGCTATAAATCTTACAATAAGTAGATATACCAAGTTGGCTGAAGGTAAGCGTAATGTGCGGCATGACATATTTGGCGTTATTGAGCATTAGATGCTCTGCAAGAAGTATAGGCTGCAATAGGAAAGACTTATTGCCATCATAGACCTGATAAAGTAGTGGAGAATAAATGCGGAAAAATATTATAGGGTTTTTCAAACCATACTGCTCATGAAGTATGTCCTGGAAGATCAGATATGGTGGCTATAAAAAGAGGAGAGGATTTTATTGTTAACTTTTCTTTGATACAGGATGTGAACATTTGGTTGAGAATGTGAGAAAAGACTGACAAATTTAGGATTATTATGTTCCAAACTGGTAAAAGAATGTCGGACATGAAAAAAAGGCAGCGCAGCACAAGTTGTCTCAGTGCACTGTGTGCACTGCCGAGGGTATCGTAAGAATACGACATCAAACAGCAAGGACCCCAGTTGTGAGACTCTGCATCCTGCAGAAAGCATGTTAATGGGTCTCTCCAAAACACTGAGGAAGAGGATTGCAGACTGAACTTTCTGATATGTTATTCTTGCTTCTCCTGAGATGTTAAGTGATGGAGGGAATAATAATAGTAATATTCTACATATGTTTAAAAGTACAGTTCTGTTGTTTGACAGTATTCTAGTAAATTTTATTCTGTGATTATGATGAAAGGGAAAACTTACCACCATCAGCTATTACCATCAAGCTGTAATGAAAGGCAGCATGATTTTCCTATAAAACTAAAAAGCAATGATTACAGTATCTCAAATATATGAGTAATGATGATGACTGTTTATTAGTTTTGTGCTTATATTTAACAAAAAAAAATTACAAGTTTTTACTGAGTTCTTTAATTTTTCACACTGAGGTATTGATCTTACAACCTGTCTGTCTGATTAGATTCCTGAGGCAGTATAAAGCACTCATTGCCAGAGCAGCTCTATTAATGCATAAGGTTTAATATAAACATATCATCCCACATGTCTGGAGGCTTTTTGTTGGAGTACAACATCTCTGTCCTACTCTGTGCTATTCCCACTTGTCATACGATGGAGAAAATTAATGTGTAAATGAACTTTGGGGGTAAGACAGAGTCTAGATGTTCTTCAAAGTCTCAGACGTTGGCCCAAATCAGGGGCAGAGCCCCAAACAGAAGTAGCAGTATGAAGTTGGTACTGGGAGTTAGCTCAGAGGGTACTCAGCTTTAGATGATGCTTCGTAGATTTGTCGTCCTCACTCATTTATGATTTACCTGACTTGAGATCAGGAATTAATTTCTCCTGTATCTGACAGACAAGAATGCATCCACTACATTTAATACTACAAAGTAAAACAGCCACATTTAAGTGGTCATTTGATGAGTTTCTATTGATCACTATTTGCCTACTTTGAACAGATCATGATCAATAATAAAAATAATAACTTTTCAGTTGTCAACCTTTCTGACTGGTCATATAACCCTTGCTTGTTTTGTGTAGTCACAACAATTTTTTTTCTCCAGATCAAAATATAACTCTCTGTCAGCTACCAGAGGGCATTACCCTGCAGCATATTTCTTTCATATACTTTCAAATTTCAGGTCACTAAAGGATAATGATTTTTGTTGTATTTAATGTCTGATTGTTGTTTTTTCCTCTTTTAAATAAACCTTTGATTTGAATAAGATGATCCTTCCATCAGTGGAAAAAATATGAGGCCTCAAAGAGAGACAGTGTATGTCTTATTGCAGTGTGGCTTTTCTTGAGTGGGAAATTTGTTGGATTTCATAAACCTTTTAACTCATTTGAAACCAATTTTTCAAAGTAGAGCTGATAACCTAGAAGAAGCTTAAACTGCAAGGTTGTTTTCACAGCCATTTCCTTCTAATGTAATTATGTCCTGATTCATCACCCCTAAGCAAATTAATGTAAGAGGAAAGAAAAATAGGATTAAACATAAAGATTTATTTCTAATAATTTTTACTTTCCAAATTGTTGTTGGATTACAATATCCTTTATTATCATCTCTAAATTATTTAAAGTAAGATAAGCAATCTAAATTCTGCTCCTTACTAAATAATTTAGGGCATAAATTTTTCCTGTTGAATGCTTTTGTGGTTAAATAATGTATCTCAGGCTAAGTGAATAAAATTAATTTTAATGTAATAATACCAAGGCAATAACTAGGAAAAGTACCTGAAGTGTCTATTTACTTACAAAAACTGTAAAACTCATCTCAAAAATTCATTTCTTATTTTCATTAATAAATGAAATATAATTTCATTAATAAAAACCCAAAACTCTCAAGAATTTGTGGTTATTTTTTTCACATGACACTGAAGTGAAAAGTAGCAAGTTTTCTTCCAATACATGTTTACTTACAGCAGGAGTCACTTCTCTTGTTTCAAGACCTACCAGGTTCTTTTCATTCATAATTATAGTTCCCAGGTGTGGCAAATTAACTCACAGAGTGAGTGAACTTCTTGGAAGGCCTCGAGACATGCCGCATTCCTATTTTAAAAGATGCATTTATACTATATACTACATAACATTAATTAGGTAACTGTATTTCACAGTATTTCACTTGTAAAGGGAAGAACCAATCAAACAAGCATTTAAATCACTAGAAGGATTCTCATTGACTTGAAAGGTCTGTGTTTGAGATCAGCAAACTTTAGAATCAGGTATGGAGGTCAGTAAGCTCTATGTCTGATATAGTTTTTAGATATGAATGAAAAGGCAAACTTGTCTATGCAGCATTACCTGCAGAAACTCTCCTGATTCCAAATTAATATAAAATATTTTATTACAGTAGGCTGCTGACAGGTAGGACAGTCTGTTTGTTTTTATGTGTCTTTAGAAATAGTACACCAAGGAAACAACAGAGATTGAATAGAAATCAACTCCCAGGTGCACTATTTCTTATTAAAAATGTCTGGATTTTTCCCACAGAAAAGATGCCCATTGGTGAGTTAAAAAAGTAAGCTGCTCCCCAACATAGCAAAACCAAAAATGTTTATTAAATAGTGTAATATTAAATAAAGTTCATAATCTCTAGGCTCTTAACAGTGCAAGTGAGAAATGCATTACTCTGAAACACTCCAATGTTATTACAAAGAAAACAAAGTGAGGGAGGATGAAAACCCTGCCTAAAGGGGTCCTCTTTATTTAGAGTAACAAATTTACTTACACTCTTATGAACAGTAAAAACCTCTATGGAGAAGACCAGTCATAAGCTCAGATTCTATCCTGAGACTACGTAAAATGAAAGTACATGTAGGTTTCAATGTGTGACCTTCTGTTGAAATTTAAAATATTATTATTTTATTCAGTATGACATGTTTTTTTACTTGGAAAAAAGTGCCAAATGCTTTAAGGACATTCATCCCTTTCTTAAAATTCATCAGATCAATATTAATAACAGGAAGAGAAGAAGAAGGTTTTAGGTCAAAACTTGAGAGGAAAACCTGCTATTGGAGCCTTGAAGCCAAACTTCAGGCAAGCAGGGAGAAAAGAAGGCTCAAAAGAAGCTCCTAATCACCATCTGGTCACTGAAAATTCACATACACAACTTCTCAGAGTACTTGTTCATCTCAGATGGGTCTGAACTCACATGAGTGAATGCATGTAGATGCTGAGCAGGCGTCTGATTTCTGCAGAGATCTCGTGCCAGGTGTGAATTCAGTTGCTAGTCCCTACCACATTGGCGTTTGATTTTGTTTTAGAAAGTACTCACATACTTCCTTCTCTGCCTCACAATGGGCAGTTGTTTCCTTTCAAAAAATTAGCCAGAAAATGTTATCCGTAGCAGTTTTCTGTCTCACTCTGCTTTATGTTCCCTCTGTTCTAAACACTTTTTTTACTTCTTTTGAAGTTTCTCTAGTTAGGCAAAGTTAGTTCAAAAGTTTTCTCCTTTCAAAATTGTCATGAGGTCACCAAAGCAGGTCATTATATACTGCAACATCCTATTTGTCTAGCCAGTTATTTAGAGTGATATATACAATCCCCAGAGCAACAGTCACAAAGTCTTTGTTGCTTATACCTGAAACGATACCTTTATTTGTCAGTCAGTAGGAGCCTTTGCCATGGGACGGCCTGCATTTATCCATGAAGTTTCAAGTACGGGAGACCTCGGATGGCCCTGATATGTAAGCCAGTTCCCCGCAGCATTTCAGTTTCTACTTTTCAGTTCTTCTTCATGAAAGTAACCAGCTGCTAGAGCCCATGAAAAAAGGAAATGAAAAATTAAATTTACAGAAAAATCAAATTTACAGAAAAATCAGAGAACAAGTTGCATCATGTCGTGTCCTAGGACGTGAATCCGGGTAAAGCCAAGCCAGCTGATGGCTGTAGCATATCAGTATGAGGGGCATGTAGCCCACTGGAAAGCATGCTGAGAGCTACAGGACTGAGAACTCCAAACCATTCTCTTTCTCAGGATCAAAAAGATTATTTTGCAAAGCAGACAGCCTAAGGATTACCTCACTCTCTGATACTTGCTCTGCAGACAGCCTAAGGATTACCTTGCTCTCTGATACTTACTCTCATATATGTTAATATGCTGAGCTGTCAGCCAGAGTACATCTACTTGGATCTTTACCTCAGAGGGGCAACGAGGGCCAGAAACAAGAGGAGCAGAGCTTGATGCATTGAGAAATAGAAAATTTCCTGCACAAAGATGCAGCTGAATGAGTCTTATTTGTCATATCAGAGGAGGTAGCTGCTAACTCCTTGAAAGTAAAGATGCAATCTGGTGTAAATCAGAACAGAGCTGCATTCCATGTCTGGTCTCAGACTGGCTTAAAAGTTGTATTACTAGCTGCCTGATACATTTATGATACCAGAAAGCGTCATACCACTGAACTGGCTCCTGGGTTTGCCTTAGTAATGTTGTCATTCTGTCTCGGTGCTTCTAGGATGGTTGGAGCGAGCTGAGAAGCCAGACCCAAAACCCAGCAAAGATGGTAAACGATGCAATAAAAACATCTTCTTGCAAAAAAGTTTGGGTTTGGTTTTGTTTTTCATGTAGGCTACTACAAGGAAAATATAGCTGGAGAGAAAAACCTGGTAATTCAGTCGATGACAGAAGAAAAAATAACTTTTCTAGTACTGGAAATTTGTCATAGGTTTCTTGAAAATACATAGTGCCTGAAGAATGCTCTATTTGTGAGCATTATGTGTCCTGTGTTTTATTTTATTGTCTTCTAATCTCCCCTAAAAATCCTCAAAAAAAAAGATTCTACAAAACATGACCTTTTGCTTTCATCATTTCTCCTTCTAAAAAGAAAACTAAGGAGGTTTTGCCTCATCTTTGCTTGTAGGAGTTAAGTGCCTCTGTTAGAAGGGTTGTGCCTGGGTTGGGACAGTCTCTCTAGGTTTCTTGCATGGCCCCTGGAGGTAAATCAGGAAAGAAACTCTATTTAGTGTATTTGTCTCACTCTGAAGAGAAGTCATTTTCTGATGGCCTGAGAGGTGGGAAAACCAGCTTCAAACCCTTATTCCAGATCAATGAAGGATTCAGTTTCACTGAAAATGTTTAACATACTTTGACGAGTTATAGTAATTTAGCCACGTAGTGCTTCAGTGGAAGAATGGTGATATGGACTATTTCATCAAGCAAAATGTCTTCTCCAGGTTGAAGACTGTGGAATTACAGTATCACAAATACACTGACATTTTCTTCAATAGTAATTTCCCTCAAGGGCAAGTTTGCTTATGCCATCTTAAGTGCAGTATTCACTACTGTGAACGAGCTCACTCCCTAGATCCACAGTTAACAACGAAAAAAAGTAAGTTTTCATGCATCAGAAATTATGACATTCTAAGCATCAGTATTCTGCTTTATGCTAGATTTCATTCCCTATCACACCAATCTAGACTGCAATATTAACCAGAAATGGAGGTTACATGACAGTATTAAATAAAAGCAGGGAACTGTATTTTCTTTCTTTTCTTCTTACCCATGCAGTAATAAGTTAAGCACATCTGCAATTCACAGTTTTATAGCTTGGGTGCTGCTAAGCATTGTGGGCTGCCTCTGTAGAAAATTTAATCTCTCTCATGTTATGCAGAAGATCCAGACACTCCCTCTGAGCCTCACTGTAGAAGCTGTAGGAGCAGCAGGGTCTTACAGCCACGTTCAAGCCTGCACATTCGATAGATCATAGAATATGCATAAGTCCTTTAGATTCAAATGTTCAAAAAGATAAGTTAGCCCAACTTGTCTAACTCTTCAGCACCAGCTACCACCTCTAGATATAGCAAGTGGAATGGAGGGGGAGGAAAGGTTGTTTTCTGTTGATTTAGGAGAGGGAAATAAGGCATCAGGAAACACAAATGTTATCAGAAGAGGGTTTTTTACAAGCCACGCTTTATGCAGCTGTAGCTATCCTGCTTTATACCACAGCTGTGTTGTGCCCAAAACACTGAAAGGAAAGCTGAGTTTCCCATCACAGACAAATTAAGCAAGGTTGTATGGGAAGAGGGAAGGGAAATGACGTTCTCCCACCAGAGTAAAGCCAGCTGCACTTACCCAAACCCCAGCCAGCACAGCTTTACAAGGAATGAGGCAACAAGCAAAAAGTGACATGGCTTAACATTTGCTAAAGCAGTTTGGGCAGGATGAGATGCCTACCGTGGAAGCTTTTTCTAGCCAATACCAATTTCTACATGCTGCTAAACCTCTGTATTACTTGTGCCAGTACAGACTGACAGCTGCAACAGGAGGAAGATGTGCAATGTCAATGTAAGCAGAAGAAGGTGGCCCACTAAAGTATCCTGTTAAAAAGTACTCTGTGGAAGTGCATGAATGCTAATGCATTTTCAAACTGGAATATAACCAATGTGGAGAGCCCACAGTCCATTCAGACTAACCACTGACTAATTCTCTTGCGCTTGTGTTGGGGAAACCCACCAAAAATGACAAAGTGCTGGAGTTGTCTGGGCATAGAGCAGTGGCCCTAAAGCGCTCGTGCCAGGCTAGCCCTTGAACCATAATGGTTACTAAGCTGAAAAAGAAGAAATCTCATCCACAATGACTTTCGATGTAATTTATAAAGCTATTTGGTGTTCTCACTTGATCACTGTGGGATCTACTGTGATATGGAGGATCATAAAGCTCTGAGTACAACAATGGTTATCAATATCTATGATGTTAAATGTTCATGTAACTTTGTCTAACAACATTAATTTAGTACTGAACATGAAGCAGTACTAAAAGAGAAAGCTGATTCATGGGACTTCTAAGAAATATTTCTGTTCCTCTGTTGCCACTTAGAATTCAGGCCGTAATTTGGCCACTATGACTTTTCAGGGAAGTGGCATGGTCTTGGGCTGGTCCACATTACAAAATCTTTATTCTCACTGATTTTTTTAAACTGCAGCTACTCAATAACCTGAAGGTTGAGTTTCATTTTGCTGTAATCTTAGGGGCATGACTCAGAACTCTGTGAGCAGGAACACATACTATTGCTGATGATCCCACCACAGAAAAAGGGAAGACTTCACATCCAAAGTGCTGCTAATACGCTAAGTGTTGCAGACTACAAATCTCTCTATAAAGAATGTAGAAAATATATTTCAGAGTTCACGTTATGGTCAGTGACCTAAGTCTAAATGGCTCCAATGATCAAACCAGCAGAAGTATACTACAAATGGATTTTTATTGACTGAATTGGATAAACAGATTAATTTTAAAAAAATCATATTACAAACTGGTGGAGTACCATAAAATCAGTTTGTACATGTGGAGATGCCATTCTTAGCCTGCACAGCTCCTGCAGCGCTGTAGCCCGTTTTCATTGCAAGCGGTACATTTGAGGGCTTTGAAAGAGTCCGTAAAGCAGTTCCGAAACACAGACATCTTGCTCCCATGGCACGCTGAGCACGGCAGGAAACCAAAGCCCCCGCAAGAGGGGCACTCATGAGGATGCTGGACTCTCTGCTCAAAGAAGAAAGTGAAAAAGACAAAAATGTTACCTCATCAAGCACCATAAGCTCTAGGACAATGAAGGCTCCAGGGCAGCTGAGAATACACATTCTGGTTCCCATCTTGAGCAATACCCACTTCCCCATCCCAAGGTATACCACCATGGAAGACCAGTACATCTGCCTTTTCCTTTGGCCAGATCCACATGCAATGGTCAGAGAGGCTCACTGCAGGTTCATCAGTCATGTTATATCTTAGCAGCCTGTGTTTATACTTGCCGAAATAGCTAGTTGAAGGGTAGCTTGCATACATTAGTCTGATGTAGCTTTAGGTCTAGATCAATTCTAGGAGGTATTGCATTTGATTGAATCTAAACTCCAGGCAGTTTATGTTGGCATTATATTTTCTATGCTGTATGTTAAGATATTATGACTTTTAGCATTTGCATGCTTGTGCTGAACATGTTCCTATTACAGTTGGAGTTGATCATATCAAAAAGCAATTCATAGCTTCTGACAAGTAGTGCTTGAGGAAATAAGTGGTGTATTCAAATTTAAGGACGTAGACTGCTGAAGCTTTAAGTGTAAAAGAGAAAGATCATCAATATTCAACAGTTATACCTGGAGAAAATTGCCTCAAGCAAGGCTTGGGCTCCCTCAATTGCCCTAATTCTGGAGTAAAACAATAATTTTACTCTATTTTGTTTTGGATTAAAGACAATGGAGAACACAGGAAGAGATTTCAAAGACATTTTTAAGTTTCACTTGCTGAAGATATTGCTAGTTAGTTTAGTGATTGCCTTAAAGTTCTATATCAGAGAAATGAAAGAAACACCACGTTGGGTACTTACCAAAGCACAGGTATATGGCTTTAATGTTGCACTGTTGAGTAAACACTTTACAGATTTATTTACAAAGGAAGAACAGTAATCCATACAATTTCTACGAGTGTTAGTCTGAGGAATTATGCACCACTAAAAAATTAATCACAAATTATTACCAGAGTATACTAAAATATGTACAGATAATGTAGTCCTTCTTGTAGCTTCATCAAGAAAACTGAAGACATTTCTGCAAAACCATTAATAATAGCATTCACCTATTGACAACTCAGACGAACATGCAAAAAAGGCACTTTTCTTTCTCTCCTGTAGCTCATAAACTTGCAGTTGTTCTTCACTGGGCAAACAACTCCTATGGCTATGAACTTCTCCAGGCACAATATTTGGAAGTGTGTAATGTAAAATTAGCATTGTTTTTATCTCAGGAGTGCCCATATCTTTTATAATTTATGATGGTGGTTCACTTCATTGGAAATTATTGCAAATAATCTCAAAATTTTAAGAGAATAATATTTTTAATCTTTACATTCATTATTGCTTGTTAGGCTTGTAAATAACTACCTTTCCATGTAGTTAAGAGAACTAAAAAAAAAACAAATGCAAAATTGCTTTAGCTCAGTTCCTTAACAATGGCCATTTCCTTCTTGAACAGATGACGTTTTGTGTTACCATTTTCTGTGCATGCACTAATGAAAAAAATTGGCTGCCCCTTGCAATTGTAGCAAAGCCATTTTTGCAATTAAAAAAAAACAGGCAACAATGTGTTTAAAGCAGTGTTTGTATTCAGTCAGCAGTTAATCATAGTCTGCTGTAGTCTGGCATTGTTTGTCTTTTAGATGTACTTTCTGCCCCAAGATTAGAATCATAGAATCATAGAATCGCTTAGGTTGGAAAAGATCTTTAAGATCATCAGGTCCAACCGTTAACCTAACACTGCCAAGTCCACCACTAAACCATGTCCCTAAGCACCACATCTACACGTTTTTTAAATACCTCCAGGGATGGTGACTCAATCACTTCCCTGGGCAGCCTGTTCCAAGGCTTGGCAAACATTTCAGTGAAGAAATTTTTCCTAATATTCAATCTAAACCTCCCCTGGAGCAACTTGAGGCCATTTCCTTTTGTCCTATTGCTTGTTACTTGGGAGAAGGGACCAACACCCACCTCACTACAACCTCCTTTCAGGTAGTTGTAGAGCGTGATGAGGTCTCCCCTCAGTCTCCTCTTCTCCAGACTAAACAACCCCTGTTCCCTCAGCCGCTCCTCATAAGACTTGTGCTCCAGGCCCTTCACCAGCTTCGTTGCCCTTCTCTGGACACGCTCCAGCACCTCCATGTCCTTCTTGGAGTGAGGGGCCCAAAACTGAACACAGTGTTCGAGGTGCGGCCTCACCAGTGCCGAGTACAGGGGCACGATCACCTCCCTACTCCTGCTGGCCACACTATTTCTGATACAGGCCAGGATGCCGTTGGCCTTCTTGGCCACCTGAGCACACTGCCGGTTCATGTTCAGCTGGCTGTCAATCAGCACCCCCAGGTCCTTTTCCTCTGGGCAGCTTTCCAGCCACTCTTCCCCAAGCCTGTAGCGTTGCATGGGGTTGTTGCGGCCAAAGTGCAGGACCCGGCACTTGGCCTTGTTGAACCTCATACAGTTGGCCTCAGCCCATCGATCCAGCCTGTCCCAGTCCCTCTGCAGAGCCTTCCTACCCTCCAGCAGATCAACACTCCCGCCCAGCTTGGTGTCGTCTGCAAACTTACTGAGGGAGCACTCGATCCCCTCGTCCAGATCATTGATAAAGATATTGAACAGGACCGGCCCCAAAACTGAGCCCTGGGGAACACCACTCATGACCGGCCACCAACTGGATTTAACTCCGTTCACCACAACTCTCTGGGCTCGGCCGTCCAGCCAGTTTTTACCCAGCAAAGAGTGCACCTGTCTAAGCCATGAGCAGCCAGTTTCTCCAGGAGAATGCTGTGGGAAACGGTGTCAAAGGCTTTACTAAAGTCTAGGTAAACAACATCTACAGCCTTTCCCTCGTTCACTAAGCAGGTCACCTTGTCATAGAAGGAGATCAGGTTAGTCAAGCAGGACCTGCCTTTCATGAACCCCTGCTGACCGGGCCTGATCCCCTGGTTGTCCTGTACGTGCCGTGTGATGGCACTCAGGATGATCTGCTCCATAACCTTCCCCGGCACTGAGGTCAGGCTGACAGGCCTGTAGTTCCCTGCATCCTCCTTATGGCCCTTCTTGTGGATGGGCATCCCATTTGCTAGCTTCCAGTGAACTGGGACCTCCCTGGTTAGCAGGACTGCTGATAAATGATTGAAAGTGGCTTGGTGAGCACTTCCGTCAGGTCCCTCAGTACCCCTAGGACACACGTTGGGCTAGGTAATAATGTCATAGGCTCCCCAAAGCAGGACCTGGGGACATTTCATTCCAAAGTAATGAAAAATGTTGTATATTAGCTAACCTTTCTAGTCAGACAACAAGAATGCTGCATGCTTTAATCATATGTATATATTTGTTGAATAGTTTTTGGTTAGCTATTCAATATGGTTTAATATGGCCAGCAGGTTCTTCTGCATTTTATACAGAAATACGTACACTGAGTCGTGAGGCAAGGAAAGTTTTGCTGAGTCAAGGAACAGGCCAGACAAATGCAGAAAGTACCACCTGCACCACAAAGGGACAAGGCAGTTTACGATTTACTGCATAGTGTTAAATGTACCTCCTGAATAAGAGGTGAACAACCCTTGGACTCAGCCTGACTGGAACTTTTGGAGGAGTTCAGGAAGGAGACCGGCCTGTAAGAAACCAACATGCTTCACAGAGATACACATTTTGTGATAAACTCAAAGATGTATGGTATACAAAGAGTTACTGAAAGCATGTTAGGAAAACATATGCTGTAGTTTGGCTAAATGCAGGGGAAGAAAAACTTTGGGGCTAAATCAACTAGATGTAGCTTTTGCTCTTTCGTCAGTATCTTTTACAAATATCGTATCCTCATTATCTACTTTTAATGTTGATGTTACATACTCCTGAAGTTTATGTGTTATCTTAATTTGGTTAGGGGTGATTTCAAAATAACAAGATAATTGATAGCAATACATTCCTTTTCTAAGGACAGAGCTATCCATATAATTGAGACATTATGACACACATCTCCCCAAAACATTCTTTGTTGCAGGTTGTCCAAAGGGAAATAGAGAACGCCTTGAGCAGCCAATAGCACAAGACCAGCAGAAAAATGATGACCAGCAGAGATCCTAGCTTACAGCAAAGCTGTGGGAGCAGACCCACACTTCAGGTGTCTTCAGGGAGCGTGCATCAACTGTTCATAATAAAAGGCAAACTTGCTCCAGAGAACTTCAATGGACAGGGCAACTAAGAGCTGGAGAAAGGCATGATAACCTGTAATTTGAAATTTGTGCAAATCGGTATAATTGGAAACTTCCAGCATTTGCCCAGATTTTGTAGATGTCGAGCTTTAGGTCTAGCCGGAATGCAGATGTGCAGGTTCCCAGTGTGTTCACTGCAGTACACAGAGAAGCGGTGCAGCATCCACACAAGAGGCCTGACTGCTCCAGGGCATGGTGAAGGTTAAATACCAAAAATTATGTCAAAAGTTATTATGGGAAAGGGAAAATGACTTGCCTTTCCTGCTGTGGCAAAACCAAGAGAAAAGAGAGATGGACGTTTTGGTTTGACGTTACCATTATTCACATTTTCTCAAACTTAATGGGCTGTGATATTATGCTATCATTCATTCAAAGAGAAAAACAAAAAAAAAAAACATTGGGGATCATCAGTTTGTAACAGAAAAGGAACTGGTAAAAAAAAATCTTCTCAATTACAAATATTCAATGTATATTCCTTATATTTATTTGCAGAAATACAATTACCTCAATTTTGGTTAAGAGATCCTGCAGTTCCCCAGATTCATTCATTAGCAAAATTTTCTCAGCACCCTATGAGTAAGAACATGAAGAAAAAGGTCAGCCAGTTGAGCATGAAAAAACCAGACATGATCAGGAGATGTGGTCTTGAAAATTTAAACAGGCTGAGAACAAATTTGTCTCACATTAAGTATTTTATAATTAGGTCAACCTTAGGAAAGTTAGAAGGAGAGGAGAATCTAATCGCAGTTCTGACAGAAGTGCCTGCAGTTCGTACCAGGTGTCGTATCGCATTGCCTTTTTGTAAAAGGTGACACAGCTTTGAAATTCTTGTGTTCACTTTATTTTACAGGGTATGATTTCTGGCAGAATAAAAAATACGTCTAGTTACCATGTCAAAATTTACAATTATATATATATA
Organism: Calonectris borealis; assembly: GCF_964195595.1. Taxonomy (NCBI): domain Eukaryota; kingdom Metazoa; phylum Chordata; class Aves; order Procellariiformes; family Procellariidae; genus Calonectris; species Calonectris borealis. The sequence continues at coordinate 28,097,055 of NC_134315.1, read as the reverse complement.
CAACACATCAGAGAATGCAGCAAAATGAGAGGAGGAAATTGTATTTCAAATATTCTGGCAGTTGAGCATTGAATTAAGACATAATATGCCTAATGTACAATACAAGGAGGAAAAGGGTAATGAAAATACCATAACAACATTAAAGTCAGACACAACAATGAATAATAATAATTTAGTCTGAGTACATTAGGCCTCTGAGGGGTTCTGTGATCTGAACCAAGGCAGAACTGAAGTATTTTTTCTTTTTTCTTTCTGAAAGTAAATGCTAAGAGATTATTGCAGACAAAATGAAAGAGTCAAAGATGACGTAAAACTTTTTTTCCCTTTTCTTCTAATTAGAGGGCCACATTTGAATGCTTACATTTCACTTATGTAACCAAATTCACTGAATACTAAACATTACCAAACACTTACGGACACTTTTAATCAGTGGATCACAAGAAACCAACAAAAGGTGAGGAAATTGAGGCACAGATGCTAAGGATGATTGGCCACATCCAGACCGGGTGGCGGGTTCATGCCATCGCAATGCCCCAGTTTGCTTGTCCCTGCGTGCCCAGACCATTAAATTTCAGCTTTGGGTTTCCTTCCGCCATGAGCTGAGAGGTGCGGTGGGAGGCTGGCACAGGGCTGAGGTGCGGTGGGATGCTGGCACAGGGCTGAGACTGGCCATTACTTTGAGCTGCCCACCGTCAGCCACAGGGGCTCTCAGCCCCAGCTCCCCACCAGCACCGCTGGTTACTGTTACTGGGAGGTACAGGAAAGGCTTCTGTGGAGCACAGGGAACACATATGGACCAGTAATGTACATGCTAGTGTCCAACCATTCATAGTGCCTCACTGGGGACTGCAGAGGTTACAAGTGTGTAGTCCAAAAGCCAACTAAGGGCTACCAAAACATTGCAAAAGATTTTGTATGTCACCCTACTAAGGTTAGTTTCCCTGTGCAAAATCTTTTTGCTCTGGCTTTGTACAAAAAAGAAGCACTTTTGACTCTGTTTGATGATTTTCATTTCAGTTGAAAAGCAAAATATTAACATTTTAGTGGATGTGAGTGTCACTTTTGCAGTGAACACTACTCTTACAGCGCTACACTTTCAAAGAGATTGTTTTTAAAAGAAGTATCTACAAAGTGATTAGTTGTGGTTAATTAGTCACAGCAGATGACAGGAGACTCAGATTAGCTAGCCTTGCTTGTGCTGACTCTTCTACTGAAATCTGTGATAGATCATGGGCACAGAGTGTACCAGCTTCGACATATGCATTAGGGCTCTCTGTGTCCCCAGCAGAGCAGCTTTTAGCAGTCGTCAGCCCCTTTCACGCTTGCCCTCTAATCTTTCTCTGCTTTCACACAGAACGGGCAGTAGGAGTGATTGGCACAACAAAGCGAGGGCTTGCCAAGGTGGCCCACAGAGTATTAGCTCAGGGTCCGAATACTCTACAGCGGCTTAAGACAAAGCTTGCGCTGCCCATCGGATGTGAAGACATTAAGGATTTGCAGCTTTATTGATGTAATTGCAGGACTGCAAATTCCCTAAGCCAGACAAGCCCTGATTTGCCCTCATTTAGGAAAGGATCTCTTCTCTGCGGCAACAGTTGGCAGAAGCGTTCCTGACTTCTGCTCTGTGTTACAGTGATGCTGTATGATAACGCTGACTGGCTTTTGCAGCAGTATAATTAAAAGTCTGACAGGTTTCCCATTATAGATTCATATTTTAAAGGATTTATATTTCAGGTGACGTTCAGTCAGCCAGCTGTGTTACTTTCAAAGTGGAAAGCCTCATTACTGTGGTTTTTAAATTAAAAACCAAATGTCCAAATGGCTATCAATGTTTTTAAGTGTTTCAGCACTTTTCTGATTAACGGCTGCCTCAAGTGAAATTTGAATAAAAGATACTTTGCAGAGGTTAACCTTCCCTCTGGATCTGTGAATCTTAACACACAGAGTCTGTAATTAATAGAGTAATTAAAGCAGCTGTTAAAGTCCAATAGCTGCTTTCTGACCAGAAAGTGATGCTTTTCTTTTTCTTCCTAAATTGTACTCAGTCCACAGTTAGCCACAAAGGGATGTGAAACAGTAAAGAGTCTGTCTCACCTAAGACTCACCTAAGGAGCACGAGGGAAAGTGGCCGTAACGTTTAGAGAAGTAGCAGGGAGAAGTGAGTTTTCAGTTTTGTTAACCAGTTAAATTTCAAAGCACCAGCCTGTGAATCCTTTATCTACTGACTTCAGTAGCTCTCTACCATGGGGAGCCCAGGGGTTGCGGTCAGGTCTTTGCCCTTCTTTTGGCAAGGAAATGCCACAGACTTGGCTAAATCACTCAACAGGTTTTCGAGACCATTTTTATTCTTCAAAATATTCTCCCAATTTTCTCTTGAGAACGTCCAGAAACTAGCATCATATTTCAGGTACAGTCCCACTAATTGCAGAACTAGGATAAATCCAAGGTCCATTAAATCTCTTACTGCCCCAGCTTTGTCCTGTCACTAAACCAGTCTGTTGCTCACCTGTCTTGGATGTAGCCCATTACCATTTTCATGATGTAATTCTTCATCAAGGAATTCACATAGGAATACACGTATGTATACACATACACAGATCTGCATCTGGCTGTACTAGAATACCTGCTGATTTTGGGAAGCCCCCTCTCTTCCACACGCTTCCATGTATACAGAGAAAAATTAGCAGGGTACTGCAACACCTCTCCTGTGGACACATTGTTGCCACCCTTACCTCCCTAAAAACAAACTTCTGCTGAGTTTACGGGCGAGGCCTCTTGCTAAGGCAGCAGAATGCGATCACATGCCTTACCCTTACTGGACCTACCATGTTTTAGCAAGGAGACAGACTGTGTATACCTCTGTCTTTGCCCAAAGCTCACACACTCTTCAGCCTACAACACCACACCTCTCACAACCAGGTGCCCCTGGGCAGCAGGCATGCATGCAGTATTATTAAATGCCTGGAAATCTGCCCAGAAATGGAGAAAATTGACACTGCGGTATAGTACCAACACCAGAAATGTTGGATTTGATATGCAAAGAACTGAAAGATTGATATACAAAGAGCTATCAGATTAATTAAACCCTACTGTTCCTGAAATGTCAAACTGTAAAATGGAAGAAGCAAGTGGGAAAATGCTAGGTGACTCGATGCAGTGATTACACCACAGTTTTACTGCCACAGAGCCATTCATACCCACCCCATCAAGTGAACGCCAGGAGAATGTATTTAACAAAACATTAAGGCAATTGAGAGCTACTAATCATATATGGCCACTGGAAAGCAGCAAAAAGGGAACTGTTACTACTTGCATAACAACAAATATGTTACACAGATATTTTCTAAAAGTCAATTACAAAAGTAACCTCATCTTTCTTAGGAAATAATCATAACCAATGAGTCAAATAAACTAATTTTACTGTAAATCTCATGTTGTGGATTCATTACAGCTGGGAAAACTAAATAGGAAACAGTTTCTTCAGGAAAAGAAATACTAAATTCACATATTTAAAAAAGATTCAAGTAGGTTTATATGGCAGGTGAACACTGAATTCATATTTGAAGTGAAAAATAAAATAAATGTATTTTAAAATTATTATGCAGTGAGCTAACATGTACACTAAAGATGACTTTATTTGCCTTTTTTATGTGCCTCCCTTTTCTAGCACAGTGGGTCTTTACATAACATGAACCTCCAACAGTCTTGGGTGCCTTTGTAAAAGAGTAAATTAATGTTCCCTTTTTTTTTTTTCTTTGTTGGTTTCTGGTTTTTGGAAGTCATTTTTTATTCTGCTTTGGTGTCCCAGCAGATGGCATAATTCCATTTCAGATGGAGGCAGCCTCCGGTGAAAAGGAGGGATTAGATCAGCTGGTAAAGAGCATGCTGCAGAAAGAACCTGCAATTTCCTGACAGACTGATGTTTAGACAGTGTGTGTCAAGAAATACAATTATTCAATCCTGAAATAGTGAGAAGATTAAAAAACGTGCTGTACTGCAGCACGCAGGACTTTGCTTGACAGGAGCTAAATATGATTTTTCTATTGCTTCTGCCCGAGCCGCTGGTTTGTTTTGTTCCCCCTGTGCAGGCAATGATAAATTCCACAGCGCTGTGAAGATTCATCCACACAGCCTGCAGTGCTCTGTCAACCGTGTCCCTGCTTCTGAACGGCTTGGATACCGTATACTCTATCAGATGCACATATGCTGGGTTCTGCTGCTTTTGTTACATTTATCTCATTAAAAATAATCTTGTCCCCTTTCAAAACTGTTCATATTTTAATTAGGGGTTGTTTTTTTTTCTCCTTATGACTCATTGAAAGGTGCCTGGCTCAATATAAATTCCCCTTTGTATTGCTACATGCAATCTCCTTCAGGGAGGGATTTGCCAGGAAATAAATATTCAAAATTTTAAAGAGAGAGACCGAAAAAGAGAGAGAGAGAGAAAATATTGCGTGATTAATTTACTGACACACCAGGCTTCTGGATCTCTGTGTTGTATTTGCATATCAGAAGATAGTTATCATAAAAGGCATTACAGAAATGTCCACTGTTACCTACGAGACCAAATTCTGTGATTAGTTCTCAATCGCATTTTAGTGAAACAGAAGCCCAGCACAGGTTCCAGCCAATTTACTGCCTTTGGAGTCACTGGTGCATTGTCGTCTTAAGGTGCCACATCCACCAGGCATTGACATAGCTGGGGGGCGATTACTTCATTGCCAGACCTTCTCAATATGCAAAGTGCCCCCCCTTATTTCTCTTCCTAAGTCAATGAATGCCAACATCTCTTATGAAGCCATATTAAGATAAAGAAATAAAAACTGCCATAAAATAATGGGGATTTGCCACATTTACCAAAGAATGTGTGGACACAGGTCCCTTGCCAGCGTGAGTGACCCGTTCACCCTTCCCACCGCCCTGCCAGTGCGGTGCTCCCGTGGGCAGCCACGGTGGGCTGCCCGAGTCAGCTCTGCTCATGCTGAGCTTGGTTCTCCTGTCCTGGTTCATCTCAACTAAAGCACATTACAGAGTGGTGCTGTAGCAACAGATCCAAAGCAGCAGTGCTCCCTGGTATGATGATAATTAGTGGAGAGCAGTGGAGGGCAGAAACCTCGTCTGTGAGCAGAGATGAGGGGCACCCACATTGGCAGAGCAAGGGGCTGCCACCGTCCTGGCTGTCCGTGGTGCTCCCTGTGAGCAGAGCAAGCGTCTCCGGGACTGCTCCCTGCCTGCAAAACAGGTTCTCCACAAATAATATCGTTGTTGTGTGGAATAACCTTAATCCTCTCCTGGAGCTAAAGTGTGCTCCATTTAACCACAGTGTGCCTCATCAATTTAATCAAAAAAAGAAAAAGAAGAAAGAAAACACCCCCCAAGTCTGATTTTGTTCTGGTTTTTAGCAGATCAATACCTTTTTTTTTTCCTTGTGTTAAACGATGTCAGTGGAATTGCCGTACTGTAATAAATGTCTGCAGACCAGAACACCAAATTCTTTCTTCGTTTTTTACTTACAGGAGGTAAAACCTGCTGAGTACCTGTCAGCAGGCAGTTGGACAGCTACATTTGTCTCTCCCACAGACAGCTAGCTTCCTAATTCACTTACCTTCCTTTCTATACCTCTCAAAAATATCTCATACAATACTTAAATAGTTTTAATGAGATTGTATTGCTTGTTACACTGTTGCTCCTCTGTTAAAAGACGAGTTTCCCATGATCTTTAAAAAAAAAAAGCAGCAGTGAGTTAATGGGCCATCCATCATATCAAAATGACTGTAACCAGGCTTCACCTAGAGCTGAGCAAATAATTTATTCAATCCATTTCAGTATTTTAACTGAATTCTTTTGACAAATTAATCACACACGTACTGAGAATTTCTTGGACTTGGTCATAACTTACTACTTTTATTTTTAACATGATAATTAGGTGAGCAAATCTTAGTCTGAATCCTGTTGAATTTTAAGCTGCTTTTGAATGAAGCACTTCTGTTCCTGGCTGGCTGGAGAACTCTCCGACTCAGGTTTTTGATAAAAGCATCCTCTACCAGGAAGTAAAAATCACTGTCTGCTAATATTCTGCACACAGGCGATTTTGCAGTTGCTGCAGTGGTCTGGTGAGCCCTGTGCCAGCAAACACATTTGTTAGAGTGCCGGGGGAAGCCCGCCTCGAGCAGAGCACACCGAGAGCTAGGAAGGAGACAGGGAGAAAGGGAAGAAAGGGTATTCAAGTGTTTATACAGGCCCAATATCAATTATGCCTCATTGTTGATTACATTTCATTTCACTACTTAAGTCTTTTGTGAAAATGAAAGTGTTAAGCGATACAAACACAATAACCCCGCTGTGTGTAAATATAGTTTGCCTTCACAAATCACAGTCTCGCTGTTGGTGCTAATTGCTAGTTCTTCACTGCTTGAGACAAATACCTTCTCTCAGCTCTCCAGCTGTTTTCTTTGTGCTACTTTCCAGAATCTTTTTCTTTTAAACTCTGATTTTTTCAGTTTCTGAGAAATATATTTCAAAAGTACAGGCTGGCCTTAATGAAAATGTGATTTCAAATATCCACAGGCTTTTAGACCCAGAGTACCAGAATACAAATTTGGATTCTAGTTTTCCATTTGGAGTTTATGTCTTGCAACAGGCAGACTTGGGCTGTTTTTCTCTATCTTTTACTAACAGACTTTTCTAAACTTAAGTATTAACCAATTCTGTACAATGTTCAGTTGATTACAGATGTTGATTACAGTTGATTACAGATGCCTGATACAGATTACATCATATAAAATTCAATGCATGTTTAAGGTCTGACACCCCAAGCTGTTAGTTTCAACTAACAACTATTCAACACAGATATTACTAAATGACAGGTTTATGCTATGTGTGTTCATCTTCCTGGGTCAATCATACCTACAGATTCCCATGAGGAAAAAAATCCATTTCTCTAGATTTTCATGGTTTCAACTACAAAGATAAGCTATTTTTTAAGAAATACGGTATAGCTTAGATTACATTACTGCATCTTATTCCCCTCTTGATAGCCTCTCCCCGGTTATCTTTTGCATCTTCAGATCAAACCAATCAGTGTGGATCTGTGCAGCACGTACCGCAAGGGGATCTCTGCCTTTAATTGTTCCCATCATTCCAGCATTGCAAACAATTTTCTAAAAACCCTGCTTCTCATTCATCAAGATTTTCATCTGTTCTTACAGACTGCAGAATAAAACACAGGCTCATGCTTTACTTACCCCAAGATAATGGCCATCGATAAACACAACAGGGAGTGAGGGAACTTCACAGACCCTCCTGCATCTTTCCTCTAGTTCTTTTCCATAATCACTGTTCAGAGCAATGTTTTTTTCTTCAAATTTAACTCTGTGATTTTGAAAGATCTTTCTAACCAGTTCGCATCTTTCAAAAGTGGTTCTCACCACACGAAGACTGGTAGTATAAATTACTATGCGGCCAAACTCTAGCACTGTTGATACCTGGAAAAAAAATAGTTCCCATTACATTAAATAAGGTGTTAATAGCTTCCAAGTATTGAGTAATTTCATTTAAAATACTATTTAAGCAAAAAAAAAAGCATCTTGAAAACACAATCCAACATTCTACTTTTTCAAATGTAAAGATGGAAGGGGAGGAATTAAGTTCTTGCAATCACCAACTTAAGGCAATTTAAGCTGTTTATCTAAGTAAGGTGCAACTTTACTTTTTTTTGAAAGCTTTGGAGATGGTGTATCAAGCCCGACATTTTCAAGAAACAGATATATTTTAGATGCTGGTGGACTTCCAATGTAAATAAATCATCACCCATTTGCTGTTGTCCTGTACACAGAGTCACCCGTTCTTCCCCAAGCAGTAAAATACAACGTCGTGAGTTAATCCCCTCTCATCTATTAAAGCACAAATTCTTCAAAGCTTCCATAGTAACATGAATGTAGGATTTCCCCGACCCCGCCGTTTTTAGAGATGTCTGATTCTGTTATAACAGTGACTCATGTTTTTTTGCACAAACACAGTCTGGTAGTACCCAGACTAAGTCTAAACTTGCTAGCTCAAGAGTTGTTGACAGCCTCCTTTAAGCAAGGACGAGAGCCTAAGCTAAACTCCATCACGCCCATGAGCCAACACTAGCTTGGACTCTGCACGCTGAACTAGATTATGACTGCAGAGGGGACAGAAGTGTCTATAATTTTTAGTGAGTAAAATTTAGTCAAATTACTCTAACATCCAACCAACAATAAAAAAGTACGTTTTGTGTGTATTCAGTGCCTGATTCAAAGCCCACTGAGTGAGGGGAGGCAGTTCCTTGGCTGAGATAAGTTTCATGCTACAATTCAGATTTGACTTTTTACCCCACTTCTTCATATGTGAAAGTTTATGCTGCATCTTTCCTTTCTGGGATTAAAACTATTAGGGAGGGTAAATACCACAGGGATTACTTTGTCCAAGAGACAGTGGTGCATTTTCAAAAAGCCTGAGAATCATTGTTCTAAACAAAGATAGTATGTTCAGAAAAATAGCTAAAATCCTAGTTTTTTTAAAAGGTAGTAAGACTTTTCCAAGCTTTTCATATTATCCATTATATTCAGCAAATTATATTTAATTATTTCAGCAGTATTCCAGGAGTAAAACCAAAGTTAGAAAATAATAAGCGAAGATACCTGTAACGCACTGTAGCAACCTGTGGAAAATGAACCTTGACAGGTGAATAGATAATTTTTTAACTACATAATGTTATAACTGTAAGCACAAAGTTGTAAAATTGGGTAGATGCCATTGCAGATTTTGCCAAATAACGAAGTCATGATTTATCTTACTATGTAAATACAAAAAAAAAGTCATTGCGAAAAGCATATTCTGCTTAGAAAGGTGTTTACAAGATTCGAAGTACAGTGAAGAGTTCTCAGGAAAAAACTTTGGTTCTACAGATCACTTCTAGATCACTGGAAGTGTAATTGCAAACATATGTAATTTATCATTTTTCAGTCTCCCGTTCTGGGAAGGAAACATGTTGTGATGGGTCAATATTTACTTCTCTTTGAATGGATGTCAGAAATTCAATTTTAGGAATGAATGTTATAAAAAGTAGGCTACTTTTCTCCAGCCTGTTTTCTAGGTTGAAAATCTGTTATACCGCTACTGCAGCATTGACTCTTCTCCAGCGTATTGTTCACACATTCCAAGTGTGAGGATTAGCTCGTCCTCTAATTAAAAGACAAGTACTCTACATAAACACTGCCAAATATTTTAGTAACCATGCATGGGTTGCTGGAAGGAAGAGGAGTTCCAATCTTTTCAGAAGTAACCAAAAGGAGTTCTTAAAATATTCCTTCAAAAGGTAATTTCACATACTCATTCTTTTCTCCTCTTTGGAGTGAAAATACATTTTGAAGTGGAAAACTATTCAACAGGATGGAAATTCTTGTTCCTTCATAGCTCTAATCTCTAATGCTGTTTGTTCCCAGACACCAGAGGCTGGCGGCATAGATACAGACAGTCATTATCTAGTGAAGCATCAGGACTGTGGTGTCCCTACAGCATACAAATAAGCAGCTGAAGACACGGAAAAATGGAAAGTTGTAAAGTGATCTGGAAAGATATCAAGTGGAAGGTGTGTATGCAGAGTGACTTTTATGTTTATTCCTTTATTTTTTCCTAATGTGGCAATGAAGAAATACCCTTGTTTGCCCTGCAAAGAACTATCAAGGGCATTGACTAAATCATTCTTTAGGGAAATTTTAGTAAACACCTTGTTTTCTGTGCTACAGACGCACAGGACTTGTCCTTGGCAGGACTTTATCATACCAGGGAAAATCCTTCCTGTCACCTGTCTTGAACCACACTGGTAATTAAAAATAGGAGTCAAGACAGTTAGAGAGATTTACAGAGTTTTCCTTAATAAGAATCTATGCTAATTCCTATTTCGCTACCCAATTCAATGGCTGCAGCCTGTAATATTTAGTGACTAGAATGTGCTCTTGAAATAAATCAGCAGAATAAGGGTTGAAAACTCTGCATTTCCTTCCTAGGTTTGAATTGTGGCAAAAACATAATAAATAACAAGCAAAGTAAAAAAATGAATAGAAAGACACTTTAGAAAATGAACTTCTACAATTTTGCATAACAAACCTCAAATTAGAATCATCTTGTATAACTCACAAATGCACATAAAATTTTAGCTGAAGTTAAAGAGAAAGTAACTCTCTGGTTAATGGGCATGACAAAACTTTACTCGGGCTGTGGAAGTTGGACAGATGAACAAACCAAAAGATTTGGAGCAACTTACATTGACCACTTTGTCTCACTTCCTGTAAGTGGGATTCTCATTGAAACCTGAAGCTTATGGAAATTATTTGGCCTGAGGTGGCAACGTTTGTGTCAGATTCAGAAAGCCCCATGCACATGGACCAAGAGTGTGCTTCAGAGAAGTTGTCCATGTAGAAAGACTGCCAAGGAACGGATTTAAGGTTTCAGAGGGAAATAAAGTTGCTTCAGTAATGATCCTCTACATCATTTACAGGTTTTAGTTTAACAGCACAGTGCTATCATTCCTCAAAGAGGCCAAAAGGTCCAAAAATTTTACTACATCTGCATGAAGAGCTTGCATTTTTCTTGGGAGCTTCAAGTAGGCAGCACCAGCAGTAACATGACCTGCATCACTTCATGGCACAGACGCCACTCCCAGTGACTTGGGAACAGCTGCCCTTTTTTTCTCAATCTAGACAGAAAAAGCAATTGTTGCACCAGTTCAATCCTGTTCATGGTTGAATATGAGAAAATCAAAAGAACTTTCTTGTTTTGCACGTGACTCAGACTTTTCCCAGGCTTCTCTACCAGGTGGATCTGGGCTTTCACAAATAAGGAGTTATTTACACTTTGCTGTACAACTGGGGAAAACCTATCCCTCTGCCATCCCACCAGCATCTATCTGACATGGTTGCAACTAAATGTAATCATTAACTGAGCAAGTCTTCTGCAAACTGCATGAGGGATGTCATCCCATGAGACTAAATATGTGAGCTTAGCATCAAGAGAGACCACAGAACAGAGGAAGAAATTGTTGATGAAAAAGAGAAGGCTTAATAGAGCAAGCAGATGAGCAACAATACGGAGGGATGCAGGGGACAGGAAAAGGGCTGAAAAGAGAGAAATATCCAAAAATAGATAATAAACCAAAAACCAAAATGTCAGAATACTGACGAAGGAAGAGTAGTACAAACTAAATGTAGAAAGAAAAACACGAAACATACGACAAAAAGGAGACAGAGAGGGAAACAAAACAAAGTAAATGATAAAACCGAGAGAAGGTCACTGAAATACAACATCCTGAACCTCTTACAAAAGAAATCCTGGTAGCCAGTGTAAGTGTACAACAACAAATATATTACAGAATATGTGAATCTCCAAATTGTTTCAATATTTTGGGGTTTTTTTTAAAAAACTTTGTGTATTACTGGAGCTGCAGAAATATTAAATATTTGGGAATGATACTCCTAAACCATGTGTTTGAGAATTTACCTTTTCTGTATAACAGCTGCTGTGACAATAATAACAGACTTCTCAATAGCTCTGAAAATATTGTATAACTGTCAGGTGTTTCCATGGTGCTTCTGAAAGCCAATTAAATATGTACACCATAAAACTCCCATGGACTTCTCTGGGTTCAGACCTTCCTCACTGTATCTTATCCCTGGCTTCTGGATCCAGTCGCAACTGAAGTAGCAGCAAAAAGAGCCCGTGTTTCTCTACTGGTCCCACAGCTACCCTGGTCCTGAGCAGTCCCCCCAGTCTGAGCAGATATCACTCATGCTCCTGTTTGTGAGGGGAATTTATAAAATGAATTATTGAATAATAATACTAGATTATTTCTTCAGCATATTTGTCATGAATTGCTTTCCCAAGTCTATAGATTTTCTTTAATACCTTTTATGACATTTTTATGTCTGCCTTGCTGACTTTGAGTGGCTCTTTATCTTTGGAACAAAACTCATAACGTGGATTTTTTTGCGGCACAGCTAAGAGCTGGCCAAATCCAGAGCAGAGGGAGTGGTCCAAGCCAATGCATTTCTACTTGTGGTGTAAGGACCAATGATGGACCTTTGGGCATAAAGCAATTGTTCCTAAAACGGTGGTAACATTTTCTTTTTGAAAACCTTTGTATACAACCCTGTCTACAAGCAAGTAAACAGAGAAGCCCAGCAGTAAGAGGAATATTCATGGTGTTAACCTCATTTTTATTTGGTTGCAAATGAAAACTATGACAGTAACACTACAAAAGTAGTCACGGGATTTTTTTTTAATCCTCTCTCTGGATAGAATGCATAAACATGTGTTTTAACCTCATTGGTGTGAAAAGTATAGCTATTTACATTCATATCCATATATATTTTATTTCAATGGTGGTGTCACCCACAAATTTACATTTGACTCTTTTAAAGTACAGAGTAACAAATGCAAAAAGAATCCCACCAAACCCACTCTATACTTTGCATTATATGCATTATAAGAGCAACTGTATTCTAGCAAAAGAATATTTTTCTGCTAAGATTAATGGGCTGGTATAGTACTTTGGCAAAAGCTGAAATGTTAATGCCAACCTTTATCACATATGAGATTTTTAAAGGTTTTTACTATGTTTGAATATAACATTCAACTAATGTTGTTCACGCGGTAGTGAATTGCTTCTGTGACCTAAATCAATGGCTGATATGCCCTTCTCTCTCTCAGAATATCATCTTTCAACATCTCAGCGTGTTCTACTGAAATATGCACCCCTTGGCTTTGTAATTAGATACTATCAGACTGGCAGAAGTATCTACTGTCCCCTAAGTTGGCTGAGGCAGGAATCTAGAGCACATTACAAACCCTGCGCCAGAGATGCTTCAGTGAGTAAATGCAGCATTCATGATCTAAAGAAAATGTTCAGCAAGAGAAAATGAGTGTGTGTGTATATATATGTATGTATGCATATATGTGCATATATATATATTTCTATGTATGCTTGCATATCTAGAAGCTTTAAATTAAGCTGCTCAATTCATGATTGGTATTGCATAGCTTATGGCTTAAATTAGTATCAATAACTAAGTGGCAAGAAGAATTATGGTCTAACACTAATTTTCTGACCACAATCTGTTTTGGACTTTTTGTTTTTATTTTCCACTCAGAAACAGAAGGGAAGAAAACAGCTATGACTTTCTTGTTGAAGAAGTTCTGCAGAAAGAAACCCCCATCAATTTAAACATTTTATTTCTGCAAGATTGAAAAGCTTTTATGAGCTTTTGAGTTTTAAAAGGCTTTCAAAATGTATACTAAAAGTAATGAATACTTTCTGAAAGTAAAAAGCTATCACTAAAATGTTTCAATTTTTTTCTATATGACACTTCATCAGAACATACATGTTTTCCAAAATGTATAGGATTTAATAAAAAGCACAGTTTTCATTCTGTCACTGTTTAGCTGAAAATGTGCAACATTCTTTGAATAAGATGGCTGGAGACTGAAGGGCTGTGTTGTAGTGAAAACTACAATATTTGCCATCACAACAACATAGTACAATGCTAATGGAGTTGTGAACCAGTCCCTGGTTCAAATTAAAGGTTTAATGGGCATTTTTCAGGAAGAATTGATTCACTGGCCAGAAGACCTCTTCCAACAAACAGACCTCATCGACCGAAGTAAAATGTTTTTCTTTGGCAGGTAAGATCTATTTACGCACACAGGAGGGATTGTGAGCAGTCCCCAGTTGCGGTGTGCACTCTCGGTACAAAATTACATTCCCTTCCACTTCACTGTTTGCAGTTCCAACCCTCCATGGGCTCTTAGACAGCAAAGCACAGCGCGCATTTTAAATTTAAGCATTCTCTTAAGTGCTTTATTTCGTTAAGGCTGTAGTCCTGTTTGCATTGTCTTCAAGGACCTGGCACTATATCAATATTTAGGAAAATTCAGAACTTGAACTTTATTAAATTCAGAAAACTGTGCATTTTAGTAGAGCTCAGTGGAATAAAGACTAAATTTCTGCAGTAGTGCAAATCATATACTCAAGTCAAAACACGTACTCACCTTCCCTTAAATACATCGCTTCGAAAATACTACACTTTTTCTTATTCAGTTTTGGTAATTACAGGAACCATAACTGTAGGACTTGGAGGCTGTGACCCTGTGTCGTTGGGACAGCAAAATGCTATCACCAGTTATCATGCTCATAACCGTCAGCAAGCTGGGAAGGTCTATCGATACCAATTTACAAGTGAGGGCATCGAGAGCTGCCCTCCTAAACAAAGTAGCCAGAGGGTCTGGGACACTCCCAAGTATAGGTACTGGTTTTGCTTTCCCAAAGAAAGTGGTCAGGTCCCTGTTTCTCTCAGCTTTCAAAATAGCACAAATACTTGTGTGCCTTTTGTCTGCCTGTATTCTGGCACTCGCCTCCCCCACAAACAGCAGCCCTAGGAATACATTCATTTCCAAAAGCTGTACAGGAGCACAGGCTCCTCTGCCAGATTAAATGTCCCCACATAGGGCATGAAATATTTCAGTTTCAAATCTGAGGAGCTGGTCACAGTTATAGAGAAGGGCTGTGATCCAGCAAGAACCTGAATTCTTTGATCTTCTAACTCCTGGGCGACTGTCATCTCTCTTATCTACACACCCACCACATACTGCTGATTGTAAAATAACACAGTTTTACCTCCGTCAGGTTGGCATCCTCAAAGCTGTTCAACAACTGCAGCGTAAAATAGATATTATACCTAAGACATTGGTATAGTATATTTATATATGTCTGTAATTCATTTGTATTTTTCAGGACATATATCAATTTTGGGGATGTCAGTGAAAATAACGAAAGTAATAATAATATTGCATGTGGTATTTATACTGTTCCTTTCACCCTAAAATCACTTGACTAAATACTAAAAAAAACAAAAGGAGGGCTTTCCATCCTCTAACACCATGTCTATGATGTGAGTTGTGACCCTTTCTGTTCTTCAAATAACACATTATAATATCATCCCTTTTTTCCTGCCACTGCAGGCTTTCCCATATATCTTCTGGCACAAAACGCTGTTCAGGGGATGTCAAAGTGTTTTCATTTCAAAGTAGAAAAAATACTTACAATACCACAGCAAAGGACTGCAGGGCATGACCCTGCCTCTCCCTGCTCTTTGCAATGCTTCAGCTATCGGCAGGTTTAGAAGGTACAAAGACTACGACTGAGCTCACCTCCCAATGTCCTTATTACCGTTCATCCAGCACATACCCATACAACCAGGCTACAGCCTGCTCTCAGGTGACCCGAGCTCAGATAAGAGAACAGGATATCTCCCTAGGGTTCATGGTCTCTGCTAGACCCTGATGCCTCTGCTTGTATAGACTTTCTAAAGTCAAAGTGCCTGCTACAGGTGTGGCACTGACTCTGGGGAAAAAAAGTGGCTCCTGTTCAACAAAGCACAGCAATGCGGTGGAAGTCAGCCAGGGCAATATTTATTACGGTGTTCAAATTAGTCGAAAGAAGGTCCGTATCTGTCCATGCCTAATTGGATTTTATTTATCAAGCGTTGGAAGGTCTATCAGTATTTGCTTATTAGTTCATTTATGCCATTCTGCATATGATAGCAATAAATGAAACCTTTGAAAATCAGAAGCAAAAGATAATCCTGTGAGTAATTCTAACCTAGCCTGCAATTCTCCCAGGAAGAAAGAACACTGTGATATAATGCTTGTTTCTCTCTTTTGCTTGCTCTTGATACTTATTTCTCTCTCTTGATACTTACCAGTTCAACATCTCCAAGAAATTCTTCTCTGAGAAAAAGAGAGAGAGTCTCTGGGAAGACACTTGGCAATGTTACACGTTTGTAAGAAAGGAGAAGCATTTCTTTGTTGCACAAGGACACTGCCCACAAAGACGGAGGGGAAGAAGCAAGAGCTACTGAAAATAGTTTTGTCCTCAGCAGTTTATGTGAGGCTTTAGAAGTTGTTTTAAAAAGGAGTGTCCAAAAATTTCCTTTCATATCGTGCAGTTCTTTGAACTATTCCTGTATTCAACAAAGAGACCTGAAGCCAGACAAGTTGTACCTAGACTGTCTTGTAACATTGCTGAAGCTACTTTTAGGTAGTCTGGCATATAGGACGTAAGTTAAGACAGGTAACAGCTGAGTTGTTTACACTAGTTGAGTGTTTCTGTCTTCTGCACCTTATAGTCCTCATCAAATTAGCAGACGTCATCTTTCTTTTTCTTTCCAAAACAAATATAGTGACTTAAAAGAAATGGTAGGGTATTTTTGATCCCTGAAGTATTTTATGCTACATAGTCAGCACAGTAATGTGTTTTATAGCTGATAAAATGTAAGCATTTAGAGGATCAAACCACATCTCAGCAAAGTATACTCTCTCATATCCCTTTTGTTGGAGCAGCCAATTGCATATATTCATGGAGAGTAATAGAAGAAATTATTACAACAAGGTGTAATAATGGCCAAAATATTGTCTTTGAAACAACAGATATCAAGAAATTGCCAAAATGCGGTTTCTCTTTTTCAATTTCCATGCAAAGCCTTCAAACATAATCCTGGTGTGTTGTGAGAAACCTTTACATGATACACTCCCCATCAAATACTGTTTATATATCTATTAATGTAACTGCCTAAAATGTTGCTTATAAGTAAAATATAATTACAGTGTTAATTGACAAAACGTTGTTACACTGTCTTTAAAATGCAGTTTAAAAATCTTTATCAGATAATCTAGTGATGGTTCTAAGAACCAAATTGAGGATATCTCTTACTTAACTGACTTTATTTCATTGTTTTCCATTATTTAAAAACCCTTCATTGTTGCAGAGATCTCTGTGATTCAATTTGCTAACATTCTCCTCCCCTCTCATCATCCTTATAAAGATACCAAGAAAAATACAATGTTAGAAAGCACAAGGCAAATAGCAATAAAATATTAGAGCCAGACAAATGGTCCCACAGGTAATCTTTTTAAAGTTGGCTGTATAGACTTTGGACTGCCGATAACTTTGAAACTTCCACTACCAGTACAAAGAAAATCTTTATGACTCAACCCATATCAGAAAAATCTGACACATAATAATTCAGGACAGTGCAATTTTCTTAACAGCACTAGCCAGAGAAACTGATTTCAGAAAATTTTCATCAGCCAGCGCAATCACCATGCAAAACTAATATGCAATTATTTTTTAGGGCAGACAGATTCAGTTCTTTGCCATTTACAGCAGGAAACTCCCAGTGCAATTTTAAGACAGCAGCCAGGAGCCTTAGCTTAACCAAGTTTCAGAAAGCCACTTGATAACTTTCCCCTTCATTTGCAAAATGGATAGTTGAAATAGTTGAAATAGATAGCTGAAATCTGATATACTATCTTTCAGCCTTATTATGATCTCACCTACAAAATATGTCTCCGGAGCCAAATGTTTTCTGGATTAAGTAGCACTTAAAATCAGGATTTGGGTGTTGTCCCATTGGTTTAGTTTCTTTGAGTACATCAATCATTATAAGTCACAGAAAGCATTATTCTAGGATGATTATTTTATATCAATTAGTTTGACTAATGATACAGATACATTTGGAGTTTTTTAGCCAGTCAAAATCCAAGATTCAGCCCTGTAAAAGTAAACGTGATGGAGAGAATGCTCTGCCATTCATAAGACATACACTATATAAAGTGAACGAAACTGCAATATTTCCTAGAATATGTTATGTAAAAGGAAAATATTTGTCACTAAGAAGGTTGAATGGAAGTAAATTTCATAGAGTGATTTTCTTTCATTTCATAGATGATTTCTTGAGCACACATCAGTGAAGATTCACCTGGTAAAGTTCCATGAGAGTTTCTCAGTGTATGCATTCTACCAAATACAGTGTTTGCTTGTTGGGTGAGCAAAGTGGCCCCAAACCACATGGAAAGTACACTTGCTTGTTCTGATATTGATCTTTGTCTTCACTGAGAGCTTGATTGCTTCTCAGCCTTCAGTGGCAGGGCCATGGCACAATCCAGTCTTGTTCTTTCATCTGTTAGTTCGATAAGGCTAATGTCAGCTCTGAAAAGAACTGATCAGGAAAGGGGAGAGTAAAGAAAGTTAAAAATTGCTCTGGTGCTGCTCATGAAACAGCCTGTTCATCTATTACCCTCCTCTTCCCTTATCAATTCATTTCAGTCTAACAAGACTTCCTATAGAAGAGGAAAGGTGCTGGGGTTACTTTACTTATAAACACAGTATTTGCAAAATGGTTCTTTTGAGACAATGAACAACACTACCTATAAGACTTTTTCTTTCCAGCAAAACAAACTCAGTTTTTCAGTGGGGAAATGCTGCTGTTTCTGATAAGTAGTTTTCACTTTTCATTGCTATTTTGCAGTATATTTAATATGAACACGCTTAATGCTTACCTTAACCTATACAGAACACATCATGCAAACTTCAGCTAGCACCTGCCCTAACAAAGATTTTTCTTTGGCAATGGGTTATTCCATATTTCCCCTCTGTGCCTACTCTGTGTTGAAAGACTGATTGTAGTGTGCTGTAACCTGGCATCCAACCAGGGAAACAATTGTTTTCTACAGGTGCAGTGTTAGTAGGAGAGTTATAAGCTAGTTTTGCTAATGTTTGATCATATGCTATGTTTGATAAATGGCTTTCAGCTGAACAATCTGAGTAGTGATATAAACAATTTTTCTTTGTTTGATGTAATCGCTGGATCAGGAAATTGAAACCTATACTTCTGCAAAATTGTGTTACAGGAGATATAAGCTGTCTGATTTGCTTCTTGGGTCTTTGTCTGCATAAAATAAATGCTAATTAGAAATGCTTATTAAATTTTAATACCAATTCTTAAGAAGTAGGCTGTGCCAGTCAGATACAGATGAGGAGCTAAGTTCAGGAAAATTCAATGGTAAAAACTGCAAAAATTTTTCAAAACCTCAAATTCCCTTGTGGTCAGGACAGAAGTTCTGTTGGAAAATTGTGCTAGAATTGTTCTTCTGGCTAAAACAAAGTTAGAAAGAAAATAATTGGTTAAAATATAGGTATTTTTAAGTTGTAATCAAAAGAAGGAGCAAAAGGATTATTCTTAATGTTGGTCACCAACAGGTGTTGTTGCAGTACAGTGTAAATAACAACCTATGTCCTCCCATTCATCTGGCTTTGCCAAACCTTCTGAATTCAAGCTATAATTGAACACTCATGTTTCCCTTGGGCTTTTTTCTTTCTCTTTACTTCAGAGAACTGACCAGATTGCAGACTAAGCTTCCCTTCCCCTCCAGAAAGCCTGATTGCCCTTTATCTCTCTTCCAGGTCAAAGTCATCTCTCAGGACTTTAACACCCAGTTTTCCCCAGGCCTCCAGGAGAGATTTTTACTTCCCCCAACACTGTCAGCATGAGAAAGCCTTTCGTCTCCTGTCTCTCACTTTCTGTTTTATTCTCTCAAGACAGAGTACTTCGCTGCCACACTTGACATTTCTGACAGCTATTGAGGGACTGATTGAAGTGCAGCCCTTTTCATAAGATTTACATAAAGTTAAAATTACAAGCCTGTGCTGCAGGCAGGCTGCAAGAATGGCTGGGAGCTAGAGATTTCCATTGTGCCAGCTCAGAAGTAGCCGGTGCCTCCTTATTACGTTTCAGTAGGGCTGAGCATATAATGAATCAGCCAAAATGGGACAGAAGCCCACCAGAGGACTCACACCACTAAGCAGATAGACCTCCCCAAATCAAACCTAGGAGCATTTGTGGTGAATGCAGTTTCCAGATTTCTGGACATGTGTTACTCACTGAAAGTGTCACACATATCTTATCCTTTCACATGAAGATCGTCATGCATTGCCATGGAGCACGTATAATGCCACCATTTCAGATGCACTCTGTCTTTCTGGTGCAAAATAGTGCCACAAGCTAAGCCAGGAAGAGACTGAGCCAAAATCTTCAAAGCTTTGTTCAAAGCTTTGTATTGGTTGCAGTTTATGCCTGAAATGTGATGAATTCAAAGCATCGCTTGCCTCTCTGGTAGGTTCGTTGAGGAATTCTGTGAATCCAAGAGAAGACATTTACTTAATCATCTTAACAAACACTGAAAATACAGGGTACTTAAAATCATTTCAGAGCGTCTCCACAGCCATCACACCAGATTTTCAGGCTCCCAAACAACATTCCAAACACTGACAATCACAGATCTTCCATTTCCCTCCAAGATGTCTCTGTGAACCCAGACAGCAGAAAGCTTTCTCCAGCATCCCATGTATAAACTCAGTTTTTCTCCACAAGTATTCGATTTATCTCCTGAATTCCCTCTATAGTATCAGTAGAGTATTTTACTCCTCTCCAGCCTATCCCGTATATTCACAGTCACAGACCTTGCATAGCTACCACTTGAGATTTTCTGCAAACTAGGTACTTTATCTCAGTATCTACAACCCGGCCAGTCTCATTCGCTATGATCTTGGTTTCCGCTAGTTCTTCTGGCTCTTGGTTAGCTTCATCTTTTCAAATACCTCTGCAGAATAACTTGACAAGGATGCTACATAATTTCATCCTATCAACTTTACTCAGAGAGGTTTCTCCAAAGACACTTCAGTTACCTTTATCATCCCGGAGAAGAGAAGGACCTTTGCTTCCCCCTCTTGTGTTTTACCCACTTACTCCCAGCATCCACTCAACATGGTTTTCTGTCTCGCCTCCTGCATTGCTTGATGTAAGTTGAATTCCTTTAAAAATCATCAGATACAAAGTATTTACTAAAGTAATACGGATTTTGGCTATGTGTAAATAATTTGCACTAAAATTCACACCCGGTCCAGAGAAAACATGGCAGCTATGAAGCATGGTGGCATATCAGTGGTCAAACTGAAACTTCCCACTACTGCAAGAAGAATATTATTTCTAGCAGATATGGCTTGTGTTGTGACAGGCCTGAATACAGTTGTGATGTCTACAAAAATGTACAACATTATGTTGTTGCATGAATCATGTGACCATTTGGAGGTCTTTTAATTTAGATCTAAATTTTGGCCTGAACTTTCATTGCGTATTAGACTCATTTTGGCTCCAGCAGCATGTCTGATCTATGCAAAACTAAGGGGGCATAGCTTTCAAATTATCCCAGTGAGGGCTTATGGTTGTGTTACATCAACGACAAAGGAAAGGAAAAGAGTTGAATTTCTACTTTGGCTGTTTGCAGCTGTTTACCTGGAGAGAGTTTTCTGAAGACTCTGCTCACAGAACAGCAGCATAATAGTTTATGCAATGTGCCTTCGACATGAAAAAGATATAGGCATTTTAAAATGTCTGGAAAATTAGGAAGTCAAACAAAATGTGAAAATAAAAACGGTAGATTCACAATTTATCATTCCTACCAATTTTCTGTGCCTACTAACAGACAACATGAGATTAGAAAACAGGCAAATTGGAAGGTCACTGTTACTACTCCAAAGTACCTTGCAAACAGAAACTAATTAATGTAAAAGAGAAAAAAAGTCTACTGCATGTCACCTAAAGAAATGCTGCCATCAGTAAATTAAAAATGTATGGCTTGAGCTGCATAGCATCTGCCTGCCTAAAGCTATGTCTGTAAATAGTGTGGAAGACCAGAGAACTGAAACAATGGATCACAGATGGGTTATGAAAAGGATGCTAATACTAATTATACAAATTTAAACAATGTGCAAGCCCTGGAAATCTGAGAATAAGCCTCTGTTCTTAGAAGATTTGTCCTAGATTACACCATTTAATTTCCTTGCTTAACATTATGAGTTACTACTTGGTGATAAAAGTTATATGTAGGAATATCGAAAATAATTATTATTCAACATTTGTTCAGTGCTTATTTCACCTCTATCTTTTTATCACTAGCATCAGGGAGAAACAGACTGAGTAAAATAGGAATTGGACTTCAATAAAATGGAACTTTTTCTCAAGTTTAAAAAAGATTGTTCAACTTTTTCACTTATTTTTTCTGGGCCTTTCTGTTTTCTGGTTCTAGTCAAAACAAGAAAAAGAGTTGGAAATAAAAGAAAAGAGCATATAGGTCAACTTGAAAGAGTTCTGACTAGCACTTAGTGTTTTGTCACTTGCCCAAAAAGGACTTTTAAACATAGACTTGCCTATATTTGGTTATTTGTATGAAATACTTGAATAAATGACTAGTTATTTTTCTTGCATAGTTATTTTCCTTACTGTCAGTTCACATTTTCAAGTACTTTGGGGCTTGCTTTTTAATAATATGAGTAGGATTTTTCAAATAAATTTAATTGTCTTGAGTGGGAATGTTTTGTCCTGCTATTTATTCAGACTTTGGTGGTAATTCTACCATTTACTTATGTACCATTTCCCATTATGTCACCCTGAATTATTAAAAAAAAAACACAATATATTTTTCTTAAACAGCACCCATAGTTGTTGGGCTCAAGTCCTATTTTGTCTTGTCATAAGCAGCTTTTTCTTTTGCTTTTTATTTATCACACTGTTCAAGGTGTTTGAATCTTTAGTTGCCTGTCTGTGGAGGATCATTGGGCAGCTTGTGTCCTGTTTGAGAATATTTTGTAAGTAAGGATAGCTTTAGCCAGAAGTGAACTAGAGCAGGACTTGCTGTGGGCTGGCAGATAAAGATGAAGGTGTTTGATATCTCAAATCTTGTGGAAAAGTTAGCAAACAGCATGGCTCCGAGGGAGTCCTGGTTTGAGCACGCTGGTCCCATCTGTCTGTAATCACTGCTGCTTCACTATATTTCATACTGAAGAGAAACAGAGTTGTGTTGATCAGCAGCAAATGGCTGTCATGAAAATTACTATGTCTACTCTGGCCCATTTCTTTTTAACTTGGCAGCATCTTTGGAAAACCCTGTTTACTGTTCTCTGGCAGACAGACGAAGTTTAAAAAAAAAAAAGATGTTGCTATCCCTTCCCTCTTTCTCTTTTCTTCTCTCTTCCCTTACTCATCCTTTCTAAAATATTCCCTGTGTATCCTTAGATTGCTAGAGAGATGCTAATAATAATGTAATAATACATACATACATACATACATGGATCTCTGACTCAGTCATTTTATATTTAAACATAGCCAGGTGCAGTTTACTCATGCAGTGATCCCCTTTATAGTTCCCAAATGTCAATTACAGTGAGGTTAATTAAAAGGCATTAGTGATCTATGAAATGAATTCTAGTCTGTTGAGCTTCTTACAAATGTGATTCATCATATTTCTGACTGTAGAATAAAACAGTTAGCTGGTGAGATCCTGCTCGTAATGTTACATAGCTCTTCCTTCTTTGCCAGGATATGCTTTGTGTAGTGAATGGATCTGTTTTTCTAAGACTTACCTTCAATATACCAGAATATCATAGGAAACAGCACAATAGTCCATAACTTCTTTCTTATTTGCACCAGTGCTCCAACTGGTGATTCTCCTAGTGTTAAAGACAATCAGCAAGTAAAAACCAGTATTCAGGAAAACACTTATCAGTAAGACTTAGCTCAGATGAAAATTTACTGCATTTTCATTGGCAGATGTTTCAGCCTTTCATCATGGATTAATTACACCTAGGGTCAGTCTGTCTTATACAACAGAACTACTTCTGCTCACTCAGAAAACAACTAAAGAAGGTAATAGCATAAATGAAATAAGGTGTCACTCTGAACTGCCAGTAGCAGAGAAAATTCAAAATTACTATCCATTCTTCACAATTTACCTTCCTAAGCAATAAAATCAGAGGAAAAGTTAAATGAAATCTGGCTTTGATTTGGGATACACCCTGGAGATTTCATGTTTGGCAGATAATGAGCTTTCTGCCAAAAGTTATATTATCTGTATTCCTGTGAATGGAAGCTGGAATAAGATCCTGAAATTCCCAAGGAGTGTTGAACAAAACTGGGAAACCGTCACCCTCCCAGTATGCTTAGTTTTCATTTCCAAACATCTGTCAAATTATGTACTTTTTTCTTTCCTGTTGATCTATACAATTTAAATTCTACCTGAAAATGTTACTCATGTGGGCTGAGATAAAACCAGGCTATTCTGTAAAAAGTTGAAGTTGTCATTTGTACTGCACAGTTAAGGAAAACTCCAACCATTTTCCAGGTGGACACAGGGCATTCTCTTGCATAGGGTCACAAAGCACCCTGCAACCAGTAATGAATCTTGCACAGATCTTTGAATGAGGCAAAGAGCAAAGTTGAGCTATGCTTAGTGCAACAAAGAGCTGATGAAGTGCTGATTCAGTCCTTACTCCTCAATGAGAGACAGCCTTATCACTCAATATATGGAAGTGATGAAAAGGAATCTCGTGAAGTTATAGCACTACTTCGTTCTGTACTAACACTGAGTGATGAAGGGCCTTGTTTCCCTACTATATTACTTAACCTAATTGGAACTACGGTCTCAGTTATCTCATTACTCAATAATACCTATAACTGGTACCTTCATCTTCAAACTCTGAGTAGTTAGTTACTAGTCATACACTCAATCTCCATTTCTTTAAATTAAAGATCCATCTGCATTGCACACATACGGTGCTTCATTCCTTTTCTTATGCAATAGATTCCAAAACCAAAGGCAGAGATCTTGAGATTTTCATGCAGATATAGAGGATGCAACTCTTTGACAGCATACATAAACCAGCTCTGCCCTAGAATAGCCTATACTGCAGCTGCTAGCCTTAGAATCCTAGAATCATAGAATCATTTAGGTTGGAAAAGACCTTTAAGGTCATCAGGTCCAACCGTTAACCTAACACTGCCAAGTCCACCACTAAACCATGTCCCTAAGCACCACATCTACACGTCTTTTAAATACCTCCAGGGATGGTGACTCCACCACTTCCCTGGGCAGCCTGTTCCAAGGCTTGGCAAACATTTCAGTGAAGAAATTTTTCCTAATATTCAATCTAAACCTCCCCTGGAGCAACTTGAGGCCATTTCCTCTTGTCCTATCATTTGTTACTTGGGAGAAGAGACCAACACCCACCTCACTACAACCTCCTTTCAGGTAGTTGTAGAGAGTGATAAGGTCTCCCCTCAGCCTCCTTTTCTCCAGGCTAAACGGTCCCAGTTCCCTCAGCCACTCCTCATAAGACTTGTTCTTCTTCACCAGCTTCGTTGTCCTTCTCTGGACACGCTCCAGCACCTCAATGTCCTTCTTGGAGTGAGGGGCCCAAAACTGAACACAGTATTCGAGGTGCGGCCTCACCAGTGCCGAGTACAGGGGCACGATCACCTCCCTACTCCTGCTGGCCACACTAGTTCCGATACAGGCCAGGATGCTGTTGGCCTTCTTGGCCACCTGGGCACACTGCCGGCTCATGTTCAGCTGGCTGTTGACCAACACCCCAAGATCCTTTTCTGCTGGGCAGCTCTCCAGCCACTCTTCCCCAAGCCTGGAGCGTTGCATGGGGTTGTTGTGGCCAAAGAGCAGGACCCGGCACTTGGCCTTGTTGAACCTCATGCAGTTGGCCTCGGCCCATCAATCCAGCCTGTCCAGGTCCCTCTGCAGAGCCTTCCTACTCTCGAGCAGATCAACTCCCGTCCAACTTGGTGTCATCTTCAAACTTACTGAGGGAGCACTCAATCCCCTCATCCAGATTATTGATAAAGATATTAAACAGAATTGGCCCCAATACTGAGTCCTGGGGAACACCACTTGTGACCGATCGCCAACTGGATTTAACTCCGTTCACCACAAATCTTTGGGCCTGGCCATCCACCCAGCAAAGGGTACGCCCGTTCAAGCCATGAGCAGCCAGTTTCTCCAGGAGAATGCTGTGGGAAACAGTGTCAAAGACTTTACTAAAGTCTAGGTAAACAACATCTACAGCCTTTCCCTCATCCACTAAGCAGGTCACCTTGTCATAGAAGGAGATCAGGTTAGTCAAGCAGGATCTGCCTTTCATAAACCCGTGATGACTGGGCCTGATCACCTGGTTGTCCTGTACGTGCCGTATGATGGCACTCAAGATGATCTGCTCCATAATCTTCCCTGGCAATGAGGTCAGGCTGACAGGACCGTAGTTTCCCGGATCCTCCTTCTGGCCATTCTTGTAGATGGGCGTCACATTTGCTATGTTCCAATCAACTGGGACCTCCCTGGTTAGCAGGTTTGCTGATAAATGATTGAAAGTGGCGTGGTGAGCACTTCCGCCAGCTTCCTCAGTACCCTTGGGTGGATCTCAACTGGTCCCATACACTTGTGTGTGTCTAAGTGGTGTAGCAGGTTGCTAACCGTTTACCCTTGGATTATGGGGGCTTCATTTTGCTCCCCATCCCTGTCTTCCAGCTCAGGGGGCTGGGTACCCCGAGAACAACTGGTCTTACTATTAAAGACTGAGGCAAAGAAGGCATTAAGTACCTCAGCCTTTTCCTCATCCTTTGTCACTATGTTTTCCTCCCGCATCCAATAAAGGATGGAGATTCTCCTTAGCCCTCCTTTTGTTGCTAATGTATTTATAGAAACATTTTTTATTGTCTTTTACGGCAGTAGCCAGATTAAGTTCTAGTTGGGCTTTGACCCTTCTAATTTTCTCCCTGCATAACCTCACAACATCTTTGTAGTCCACTTGAATTGTCTGCCCCTTCTTCCAAAGGTCATAAACTCTCCTTTTTTTCATGAGTCCCAGCCAAAGCTCTCTGTTCAGCCAGGCCGGTCTTCTTCCCTGCCCAGGCTCGTCTTTCAGCACATGGGGACGGCCTGCTCCTGCAACTTTAAGATTTCCTTCTTGAAGAATGTCCAGCCTTCAGGACTGGACTCCTGGACTCCTTTGCTCTTCAGGATTGCCTCCCAAGGGACTCTGTCAACCAGTCTCCTAAATAGGCCAAAGTCTGCCCTTCAGAAGTCCAAGGCAGCAGTTCCGCTGACCCCCCTCCTTACTTCTCCAAGAATCGAAAACTCTATCATTTCGTGATCGCTATGCCCAAGACAGCCTCCAACCATCACATCACCCACAAGTCCTTCTCTGTTTGAAAACAACAGGTCCAGTGGGGCACCTTCTCTAGTTGGCTTCCTCACCACCTGTGTCAGGAAGTTCTCTTCCACACACTCCAGGAACCTCCTGGACTGTTTCCTCTCTGCTGTATTGTATTTCCAGCAGACATCCAGTAAGTTGAAGTCCCCTTGATGTACAAAAGGGAACAGACTACTCATCCACCATTTCTGTGTGAGCAAAATAGAATGCCTCTCCATGGAGAAGAGTTACAGACTTTGTTGCTGAAAAAATCTAAGGTGTAAGCTTTTTTGTGGCTTTTTTAACCAAATAGGTAAAAGGTCTGAAAATCAGAATGTAGCAGGTTGTATGCTTTTTACCAGCTCCTAAACCTGTTAGTCAAAATAGCTGCCAAGTTACTTATTCCATATATATCATATGTGCAGTTGGAGTAATTTTTTAGCAAGGTCAGTGTGAGCCACTTTATGCTC
Organism: Calonectris borealis; assembly: GCF_964195595.1. Taxonomy (NCBI): domain Eukaryota; kingdom Metazoa; phylum Chordata; class Aves; order Procellariiformes; family Procellariidae; genus Calonectris; species Calonectris borealis. Next base: position 28,069,641 of record NC_134315.1, on the reverse strand, counting down.
TAGTCTGAGTCAGGATTTGGCCCAGAGATGTATATTTTTAAAATAAAAGATAAATTGTTATTATTATAATCATACTTTTCATATAATAATGTTCTTACAACAGGGCTAGAATCTATATCATGTCATAGAGTTAAATGTGTTCTGGTTAAGGAATATGACTACAAATGCAGATGCTGAGATGAGTAAATTGGCTATCTGCTTTTCTTTTGGAGCAACATTTCAATGGCTCCTTTGCATGGATATCATTTAATCCCCTGCAGCAAGAAAAATCAATAACAACATTTATTCTAATATCATGCCTTCAACCAATGCAGAAACCCCAAACTGATTACATTTCTGCCAGTTGCATAACCTGCTACTAAAATGAGAATTGAGACAGGACGGAAGACAGGTCAGAAAGTTCACTAGACATCTCTCCTTTTTTGACAATTCTTGCCCTTATCTGTTGTGACTTCAAAATAGAATTGCTAGAGCAGCTGAGGATAAAACTACCTGGTTGAAGGAGCTAAATGGTTCAAGGCTGCTCCCAGTCAGTGGCAGCAGAAAAAAAGATAGTATTAGTCACTGGTATCCACCTGCAAATATTGACCTGTAAAAGTTCCCTTCTACCCCACAGTGTCTCACGTGAAGATCCACAAGAACATCATGCACCAAGCAGGTAGGTTTGCAAAAGGCCTGACCACGCAGCAGATACAAAAACAATAGCTGCCATGGCAAAATTTTGCAGACAGATTTAAATGAAGAGAATCTATTTCCTGAACAAGTCATTTAGAAACTGCTGTCTCTTTTAAATCTTCATGACAGCTTAAGTTTGGACTTGGAGGGCCTGAGTAGGTGGTTATATTTTTGGATCATGGTGGGACTTGGAAGAACAGCTGGACTTATCCACTGCATGTTTGGGAATCTAATCGAAAGCATCAGCCAACACCTGGAAAGGGAAGTTCTCAAGATGCAGCTTAAGACCTGCAATAGGTGGAAGGAACTCCAGCAATAATGGTCAAAGGTCTCATTTTTCACTGTATCTATCAGTCTGTCTCTTATGACATTCTCCACTTGAACAGCAATGAAATACTTCACAATTGCCTGTGGGGCTGGGAGGGAGAGTCCTTTGCATTTAGGTGTAGTAAACCAAGAGCAGGACATGTGCAGCTGGGCAGGAAAAAATCAGATTTTCTTCAAAAAGCTGTAACTTCAGTTGCAGGTTTAGAAACTGACTGCTTTCTGTCTTACAGAAGCTGCATGGGGAAATAGATTTTTCTTAAATAATAGTGTGTGACTGCTGTCAATTCTTACTATTTTTAAAACTTGTTAGATAATTAGCAATCAGCAGTGTTCCAAACAAGGCTACCAGGAGTAAAGAAAAATGTCTTTGCCTTTGTACTGGCATTGACTGATTTGTCGATGCAGGATATAACATTGCATGTTGTTATAAACTTGTGCAAATATTGGCCAGTAAGTTCTCCCATATTTCTTGGAAGTGGAGAAAGAATGAGTCTGCATGTGGTATTTCTGTGGTATAAAAGACATACTCCTCCGACATTATTGATGGATGGTGTCTCTAGATATAGTTCCAAAACAAAACTGTAGTAAGGTTGTTAAAATGCTTTTCACAATTCATACTAGCAATGAATGATGGTTTTTCTGTCTTCTTTCTTGCCATGTGTGAAATGAGTCTCTACCTCACTGACTCCAGCTGCACGTCTGTGACCATTTCTGTTGCTTTGTATGATGGAGGTTGTAAAGAGTTGTGCTGTGGCAGCCTCTCCACAACATAACTACCGTGTCAAGCAAAACCACAAGATTGCCTGCTTGGTTGGGAAGCTATATTTTTCCAACTCCTTTTCAAAATCAACAGGCTGGGGATGCTGTCCTAATTACTATTTATCTTACAAGTTTTGGAAAAATTCAGTGAGATTTGAATTTCATGCTTTGTACTACCTAGTACTGGATGTTGCAGCAGTGAGGAAGGTTTTCGTGCATGAAAGTCATATCCTTTTCTCTCTGGCTGCAAATTCCGTTCTGAAGCATATTTTGTAGCACTTAAGCTACAAACTTATGATGCTGCCGAACATTGCAGTCACAGGTTAAAGCTCCAGCCAAAAAAGCAGTATCTCTTTGACCATTTCTTTCTTTCAAGCTGTTAACCAGCTGTTAATCAACCTTGTGTTGGTGTAGTGTGTAATAAACTGTCAACACTAGTAGACAAATGTCAGAGCAGGTTGCTGACAGACCAGAGCAGTCTAGCAAGCGTTATCTGCAAATAAAACATGACTTCATTTCTTCTGTCTTAGGGAAGGAATTAGTCCTCAGTGACACCTACACGCCAATTAAACTGGCAGCAGGTGACTCCTGAAACGTGGTCTTGGTCAACTGCTAAAATGCAGTTTTCTTGGGTCGTTGTAACACAATACCAGTATGGCATGTGTACCTTGATATTTGTCTAGCTTGTGTTTGCAAAAATTACTGTAAGTGTTTGCAAATCCTAGTTGAGAACTGAAACAGTTCTGAGATCTGTAAACCAAGTGGAATTGCAATGTAATTAACTCATTAGAAAGTATTTTTGTTAATGTCTTCTATGGCATGAAATAAAAAACATTAGTACATGCCTGGAGAATCATACCACTAAGGTAAAGATAATTCCTCACTCTTTTGAACTTTTTTTTTTTTTAAATAAAGGAGCTGTGTTTCATCCTCATTATTACCATATTTTTGCAATTGCACAACTCCACAGCTGTGCAGTCTGGTGACAAAGTGGCCCAGCGTAGCCAAATATTTGCTTCCACATTTGTAAATGTAACTAAAACATACCTCACCTAAGACACTCAGGTGCAGTGAGGACCCTTAAATATTTGGTTGCAAAGTAATTTATTTGTACACAAAATTTAGGGGTCAATGACCAAGAATGGTGCTCGTAATTAAGCATATAGGACAGTTCATATTTGTAGGCAATTGATTTCAGCTTTATGTGTTCCACAAACTTTGTGTATGTTGTGTCAAAGGCATGCAGATATTCAGGATCAAGAGGACACAGCAAATGAGCTAGCAGGCAGCCTGTTGTACCATGTCAAAGAAAGGGGAATAGCGTCAACTTTTCTTGATAGTCCTACTTTTAAGAATATTTCAAAAGGTATTTTCTCATAATTGTCCTGCTGAGTTACTGAGTTGAGCTCCACAGCTAGGAAAAAAGTGAATGGTTATTGCTACTAATTAATGATTAAGACTAATCAGTTCATCTTTTTCATCTCTGTTGTAAGAGGCCAATTTAGAAAAAAAATATTTCCTACTGTTAGACTAAGTAGAAAAAAATTCTGCACTAGCATCCTAAGAATTATTTTTATAGGCCATTTACATAACATTACTTTTTTTCAAGTCAGTTGAAGAAAGATGAAGCATTTTCCATGTTAATTCAAAGGTTGAGCACCTTCTTGAGTAGTTCCACAAAAGGACATTATATAAGAATACAAGAGCAGTACATGGGTTCAGATCCAGTGTTCTTCTAGTATTCCAGGTCATCTACCAGACAGATAATTAAAAGTAAGAGCGTGGCAAGCATACATGATATTTTTTCCTAATACTCTCTCAGTTTATGACTATTTTCAACTCAGAGAATTTCCTGAGGCCGATATGATTTAGGAATCCCACTTAGTACAACCAGGAGGCATCTTTTTCCATTTGGCATTCACATTCATCGCCTGAGAACAGTACACTGTTTCTTTCTTTCAAAAAGAAAGCAAATGTCTTTTTAGATTTAAAGAGACAGGATGAAACAAGATGGCAGAACATGGTTGTCTGCAACCTGTCATGTCTTGGCTACCTGGATTCAGTCTCCTCTCTACCTCTTGCCCCTAACAAGCAAGTCACAGGCTATAAGCTTTTCCAGCTGAAGCAATGCCATCATTATAATGCTTAAGAGCAAGCAAGAAAGAAATGGAAGTCAAACATGATGCTGAAGCATAGTATTTGGGATGGCAAGTTGAGAATCAGCAAGCCTGTGTTCCCCTCCTGCTCTGGCAACTTATTCATCTGTCTTGTGACTGTCTAATTCGAAGTACAACTCCCACCACTGCCTCCTGCAGACACGATTTGTAACAAAGCAGCATCTGCTCATGTACAGTTTGTGTAGGATCTGATTCACTAGGCATGCTCAGAGGACACCTACTGCATCAAGCCCTGCAGGTGAGACAGGCAAAGGAATGCCTATTTTGTGGTTCCCATAGGACATGAGTAGGAGGTAACTGTCATGTCCTGTCAATACGGAGATGCTGAGGCACATGGCCAAGGCAGATCATTAGTCAAATCTTCATTAATAAAAGGCTTTTGCTGCCTTTGAGACAAGGTGGCACGAAAGAGAGGTTTGGAGGATCACAGTTTTGGAGCTGGATGTCTAAGTCCTTCTTCAGAAGCCTATGGGGTTTTTGAATCTATACCTAAAGTCTTGATTCACTCTAGTACTATATATTCTGTATATACATATTCACTGCAGTATTACCATAGCTTCTTTGCTATGCCCTTTGTCATGCAAAGGATAAGGCCAAGGGGTGAGGCTTATTAATAAATCACTGTTTGGGAAAGTAGCTACATGGCGTAGACTTCACAAAGAGAACAACTTAATTCTGTTCTCCCTCAGTCCAGGGCAGCAGCTCTGCTTTTTCCTACAGGCTGCACAATCTGCTTGCAACACAGGCACTTAGATCCTAGCTGGGGTAAGCCTGAGACAACTCTATTCAGTACCAGTCAGTTGTTAGAAGTTGTTTTCTATCAACAGAAGAGAGAAGGTGCTAATGAAGTGCCAAACGACCTTTTCCTCATTGCTGCTCTCATCCTGCATCTACCAGAGTTTGGTTATACTTCAGACTCCAGCGCGTTTCACAGACCCTTGCTAGGAAGTGTGCCAGTTCAGTCTCTGTCCCAGGGAAGGCTGGTGTGCACAGATTCAAAACCGCAGAGCTCATGCCACTAATGCCTGACCTCTAATGCAAAATGCGTAAAGGTTAGTTCTCAGCTCTCTTGCATTTCATGTAGTAATTACCTATGCTAAACAGATACAAATATTGCAGCCGGTGGGGAAATATTAAGTCAGTGTCATAACAATTTTCACTCACCTGCAGATGTAGGTGTGATTCAAGAAGCAGTCAAAGTACCTGCTTATTATATCCTCTGAAGCAGAAACGTATGTAAACACAGAACAGAAATGTTTATTGTCCCAGGGCTTGCCTCTGCTTAGCCCCATACAGTGCACCTGAGTGTCTCAAGAACAGTGTCCTCATTTATGGATCCTTTACAAGGATCAAGACACATCAGGGCAAGGATAATTTTGAGGCCATACGGTGCTCTGGAAGGTTGGACAGATATCCAGTACATGCTGATCAGACTGGCACAAAAGTTGATCAATTTTTTTTTTCTTCAATTATTGATTCAGTCTTGAAGAAGTGATAAATGTAACCATGGTTTTGTCGCTAAGCTTCCCAATGCTGAGTGTATTGAAAAGTCAAGACATCCCTTACCTACATTTTTAAAAAATGAGACAGCCAAGTCTTTTTTAACTTGAAGCTTGTATATCACTTTCAGAGGCTTAGATAGTTTAAAGTCTATTTACTGATCATTTCAAGTCTATGTCAAATATGTATTTCAAGTCCAATAGCAGCAAACCCTAAAATATCATGAACAGTCTAATAATAGGCTTGTCTGAGCTCAGTGCTTTACAGCTGATTTATACGAGAACATGAGAACAATAAATACCAATATCCTCAGTACTGACCAACCCTAGGGTCCAGTTAAAAGCTCACAGACCTGAACATCTTCCTTTTAAATCAGTGTGGCTATTCAGCCACCAGCTCTGGAAACTACCAGTTTCAACTGTGATTTAATCAGCTGAATCAGCTGAATCACTGTCCCATGCACTGTGGTCACAGACCAAAACACTTAGGAAGATACAAAGGAAATGGTGAAGGGACACTATGCCCGTTCCAGTGGTGATCCAGTTGTCCTTCTAACATTGAATTTTCTGTAACAAACAGAAACCTACTTTTCATAATCACTTGAACCTCTATGTCATTACAATTTTTCCTATTCAGTGGATTTCAGTGTGATGCTGTTCAATAATTAGTTTTCCAGACTTGCTAACACTAGGAGCACACACTGGAACTTTATCTCTCAGAGGAGGTACCTACAGCTCACTGGGATTTATCTCCATCCATATAAGTGGTATTACTACAGCAAATGCCACGGCTTTAGGTTATCAGCAGGTTTCCCTAACATTGCTACTAGTAGGTACAAGCAGCCTAGCATGTCTTTTCTTTTTGCAAGCTATGCCTATTTGGGAGCCACAGCGCAGTGTGTATGGATGAGAATATGAAGGGAAAGTTCAGGAGACCTTTTACAATCTTAGTCCCATGAGTCCTTTGGACTAAGACCTCCTAGGAGAGGTTTTTAAGTTCAAAGAGTCCAATGATGCTGGAGTGTCAGCACTGATCATCTGCCAAAGAAGTGAGGAGGACAACATCATGACTTCTCCAGTGAAAGTGCAGACCTCTCTCTCTCTCTTCTCCCCAGAGTTTGGGGGATTGTAGTGATATATGCTCCAGAGGCTGGAGTGGTATACAAGGAGCCACCCACCCTAAAACCTTTGCTTGTACTGTTACACCAGAAACTTTTCTTAACAGCAGTTCGCAGCATCCGCCTTCTTTGGAAGATAGTTGGTTTTGCTGCTGTCTTTCATTTTATTTTCTCTATGGTATTAGCTAGCCCTACTGGTTTGGAAGCTCTACATGTCCTGCTGTACATTCACTTTTCCAGGTCACCTACAAGAAAGATGAAAGTGAACCTAACCACTCCAGAAGCTCTCCTTCTCTTAACACCTGATCCTTAACTCTTTGCCACCTCTCTCTCTAAACATCAATAAGCTAATTCTTTATCGAGCTGAATATTGACTTGCACTTTGTAACCTTAAATGTTAGCTCTACCTGAGCCACCGTGCTGGAAAATATCGTAAAGACCAAGTTCTTTATGTCTGACTCTTATCCACTCTGACGCAATGTTCACAAAGGCATTAATCAGGTTTGTTAACCAGGCCTGTCCTTTCGTAATAGACGTCAGCAGGCCCTGCCTGAGAATGAGATCTGTAGCTGATTTAGCAGAAGGTGACCTTTCAGAGGAGGCTGGAAGGCCAGTGGAGTGTGTAAGTATAGAAACGGAGGAAAGGACCCATGCTGAAACCGTGGAAATGAGGGGAGACCTGTGTAAAAACTTTGGCTGAGCTCTATTACGTTGCACGTTGGAATGGAAACCTGGTCTGGCATGAAATGATCATTGCACTACTTAGTAATATACCAGACAAGCCAAGGATTTTTGCTTTCTGTCACCTGGAAGCCATCATAGGGATGCCCTAGTGATAAAAATTGGTTATGAAGAGAATTACATTTATTTCAAGGAAACAAGAACCATTTCTCTACTACGTTCTATGGGAAAATATAGGATATATTCACCCATTTGCATTTTAACAGTATTCTAAGTATTAGGAAAAAAAATTCTAGTAATGCACTGAAATAAGAGCACAATTACGTTGGATATGCAGAGAAGGGGCTTACGCTTCCGGTGCAATTAGCAGGTCACGTCCCCAGCTCCGGAGCTGCCGACACCATCAGTTTTAGCGTTTCAGCAGGAGATAATTTCACTTATACCAAGGAGGTGCACGAACAGGGAGACTGGGAGCTCCAGATCTTTTCTGTTATTCAGGCTTTTCAGTAGGGTACATTTCTCATGAATAAAATGTTCCCAACTGTTTGACCCCTGCATTGCCAACCCTGTGGGAGGCCGGCCCTCCGGTTCCGGGTTAAGTGCACGTGGAGGCCGGGTGGACACGTGTGACCATCCCTGCCCTCCACCAATGACCACCGACTGGCCTCCCCCCTTCCCTGCCAAGCAGGGGCTGGGGAGGTGTTGCCACAGCAACGCCCTCTCCCCCCGCCCTGGGATGCGGTTGCTATGCCAACGCTCTCCTTGTGGCATCCACCCCTGGGAGGGAAAGGCTGGAGAGGTTGCCATGGAAACCATGCTCCCCTGAAGCATCAATAGGGCTGGTCTCTTCCTCACCTTTCTGCCCCCAAATGTCCTGCCCTGAAGCTGAGATAATCCCCGGAGATGTCCTGCTCTGTCCCACCCTGTCCCCACGGCCGTGCCAGCCCCAGTTGCACATGGCTGCTCCCACCGGGCTCCCAGCAGCTTCACCAGCCCTGCAGGGCCAACCCGATGGGAGACATTTTACTGTCACAGCGCTGCAGCAGCTGACATCTGGGGACACAGACAGTCGTCGGACAGACTAATGCGGGGGACCTAATTTCTCTTCTCAAGGAACGGTGGAAATGGGAAGTCGCTGGCTGTGCTGGTGATGGAAGTGCTCGGTGCATGGGTGTGGGAAAATGTATCAGGGGATGCACGTCTCCTTGGCGGTAGATATACATTCTCAGGCCAGGCTTTTATCCTTGGCGGTAGATATACATTCTCAGGCCAGGCTTTTATCATACAACAACAAGAACCAAAAACACCTCTTCATCTAGAAATACTTCCTGTATTACATCACTCTTTTTAAATTCCCAAAAACTCCAGAAGGTATGATTTTTTTTCAGATGAGTCTGTTATCAGAAGGAACGGTCTGAACCAATTCTGTAGAAAGGCTGTAGTTAGAAAATGTGGAAAAAATATTCAAAACACCAAATATTCCATGGAATATCAAAATACATAGGAGTGCTTTTAGCACAGGTATTTGAACAGAAAACATCAAAGGCCTTGACTGCATGACTTAACAAAGCCCCGTTAATGAATCCGTGCTTATCCCTAGAATATCTGAGCAAAGTGATTTGTTTTAAAGGATCTCTCCTCTATCACAGGGAGCATCTCGGGATTTTGGTAATAACATAGAAGAGGAGTTTGCAGATATAGTCTGAAGAATCAGAATGCCGACACTGCAGAAAATCTCAAAAAAAATAGTTTCAGGGTCACAGGACACTCACATATAGTATTTGGCTTCTTGCATACACAGTTTAGTTAGTAAGTGATACATTAAATACTAAATAAGAAGTGTTTGCATTCAAGAATTTATCAGTGCTCAGGATTTAGGACTGTCAAGAGTTCATGTGCATACTCTGCAATTACAAATACCTGCTTTGACACTGACTCTGAGAAATGTATAATAAGGTCATCTACTGCTGAATCATCAAAGGGGCAGAGATGGGCTCTCCCCAGGGATGAGGAACTTCATATACATCTTAACTGTTGGTATGCATCTACTGTTGCCTATCTAAGAGAAGCGAAACATGTAACTGCAGATGACCTCACGTAATCAAGGGGGGAACTTACAAAAACGCCATATCGAGAGATTTTGAGTTGTATCTTCTAATAGAGGCATATTTCTATCTTAGTGTATCTTTGAATGAAAAACTCTTATTGTTCTCTAAGTGGTATTACTGCACAATTAATTGTCTGGAACATACTTACAGAAAATTAGAAATCATCCTCTAATCTCATCCTAAAGGTCATTACTTCATTTGTAATTGGACGGATTTTGATCATATTTCACATTGGGATCAAGCAATTCTGAATCAATCTCAAAGCCAACCTTTGTGATTTGCTCTCCTCTGTGTTCACCATGTGGCATAGAAAATTGCCTCACAGTATGACATAAAAGGTATGCAAACGATCATTCTTCTTCAGTAGACCTCAAACTTTATCTCTGGGGAAACTGGAACTTGTTTGTGTAGAAACCTCAAATGATGTTCTCTGTATTATTGAATATATGTCTTTGATCCTGTGGATGCTTCAGGTAAAAATATACAGTTATTCTGGAAATCAGTCATCTAGACCTGCCTAAGCAGAAGCTGTTCAGTTCCCCATATATTTTCCTCACCCGCTTTCAAAACCTGCCTATTCTTTTGGCTTTTACAATGCCTGCAGCAGAGTTCTTAAATTTAATTATGTGCTGTATGAAAAACTGTTTAGTTTGTTTTCACCTGATAATTTAATTTTTCCACTTTCTTCTGCTGTAAAATATTGTCAATACAAGATCCTTATCACCTTTTAAGCCTTTACAGATTTTAATTATGGACTTCTGGGGTAGGCTTGGCTACGTATCATTTTCTGAAGTTATCAGATGGATATGCCTCCTCTCAAGTCTTCCCTTCTTCCGCATAGAAATAGTCCGGGTCCTAGCTGTAACTCTGTTAGGAATAAAAGAAACTTCACTGCAATCAAAGTACATTGATTTCAGTCCCTGAACCTTTCCAGCCTAAAACTGGAGATAGAAACAGCAAGATGACAGGGCCACTAATTAAGGTACATACGTCTTCAGATGGGACCATTTATTTAGGTGATTCAAATTTCTTAGCTTGGTGTCACTGATGCAGTGGAAAGAAGCTTTTAGGAGGAAATGAGGCTAGTGAGGCTAAATGGTGTACTCCATGTAGTGAAACATGGAACGGTATTTGGAACCAAGGTTGGAGAAGAATCCAGACACGCCCCAGTTAACACTTCCTAACTCATATCTCTTTAGAAAAAGTGAGTTTGTTACAAATTTTATCAGAGTAGGGAACTCAAGGGCAAACTCTCCAGTGAGTGGCTTGAAAGAAAGCAAGATATTTGAGTCCTATGTGATATAAACAACAAAAATTAACAGCTAATTCATCTTTGAAATATCCATCTTCCACAGGAACATTGGTATTGACAAAAAGACTGTTAGAATTTAGGTACAGCATAGAAGATAAATTCATATTCAGAAGCAAGAGAATGTTAATCTATAGTCATTTCTAAACGTATTATGAAATGACTTAGCTTCAAAGTAAGAAAGAACTTGTAGAAGATTTCATTTCAATACACAACAACAGTCGTTACTAATATCAAATTCCCCAGGCTTTAAAATTGCATAAATGCTTTTAAAACAATGCATTGAAGACAATTACTGGTTAATTTAAGTGACCATCCAAATTCTGGATTATAACAACCTTCAGAAAGGGTTTGGTTGCATACCTGTTGCTCTTTGTTTGAATAGTAATGATTATAAGACTTGAATAGTGTATATAGATAAATTATATATATGAACTAAATTTCTTAGAACTTTTATCTTGGTTTTTCTGAGGCCTGTATTTCTCTGCCTAAGGCATCAGTGTGGCATATATTGTTTCAAATACAGATATTCTGCTCCTTCTACAAAATAAATGGAAAGCAGACATTAATAAAAGAGACCTCTGACTAAGATTTCATTCCTCTGAAATTTTCATATAGGAAAACCGTCATTGCTGCCATCCTGCATCTAATTTGAGCCTCTTTGCAGATTAAACACAATGGAATTTGCAAGTATACATATTTACATGTAGGGGACAGTAGATAACATCTTAAACTCATTAGATCTAATATAATAGGATTGGAAACATGACACATCTCTGTACGGTGGATCTGTACAGAACTCCAATAAAGTCCCAGTTAATTCCTCTGTTACATTTCTTTCCTGGTCCATGCATGGGAAGCACAACATACACATTTCTAGTCAGCAAACTTTAGGTCAATTTTGAAAGAAGAATTTCACAGTCAATTTGGAGTATTGTATATATACACCGGAGCCGGTGTATACCAGAAAGACTAAGCAAGAATAGCAAGTGGACAGCAATGGGAATGAGGCAGAATTGAATTCAGAGTTTGAGAAACAATAAATGAGAGAGGTTTGGACAAAGGGAAAGAATAATATTGGGAGTTAAAAGGGACAAACACAGGGTTTACAGCCAGCAGGACCGCATCACCTACCTGAAATACTTTTGCCAAATTGTCAAAGAGGGCTTGACCAGCACTGACTTTATGCTTGACGCCCCTGACTGTGCCGTTTTTGCTGAGGATGTTGACTCGCTTTGTACCAAACCCCCTCTCTTTAGTGGCTCTGACTAAAATGAGCAAGTCATCCTGCTCATTCTCATTTTCGTCGCACTCAGACCCTATGTGTCCATTCTGCTGCCCATCCACTTCGCTCAGCCGGCTGGTGTGGTCGGTCTCCGAGCTACTGGCATACTCGGAGTCCAGTGAGTCGGCAGCCTCCCCGTCGGCATACACCTCCTTCAGCACCCTCCCGCTGTGCGAGGAAGCCACGCGGAATCGAACCTTCCTCGACAGTCTCTCGCTATCCGCCTTCATCTCACTTTTAAACATCGCCTCTTCCATTGATATAAGCAGTTTGCATTGTTCCAGTGTGGTGCCCATTGCTTTTGCCAGTTTGTCACACTTAACAACAATATCAGCGCTGTTTTCTGTTGACAGGGGTTCTCATATTAAACGAAAGAAGGTTCCCAAGAAGCTACACTGCCCTTCTGCAGTTAATAATGGATGCGTTTGTGCTATGGTTACCTTTAAACTAAAACCCGTAAAATGATCTCATCAATTAAATATTAAAAAGCCATTGTGTACTTTTTAGCACTAAGGACGAAAGCAAGAAAGGGAGAAATTATATTCATCAATTAAAATAAAAACTCAAACCCACACATAATAAACACAATAACAGAAATTACACAAGTTTATATGAATGTAGATTTTGTTTGCCAAGAAAGGCAAAAAGGAAGAGTTTTTTACAAGATCTGCAGAGCCAAAACTGTTTATGTACATTACACCTCAGGTGGAAATCGTGAACTTCAGCACTGGAGTCAATGATGGGGAAGTTTCTTTCATCAAAACCCTTCCTTCCCCTACCAGACAGACCTCATTCACCGAAGTTTGCTTTTTATATAAGCTTACAGAGATTCGGCAGGCAGCTCTGACTTGGTGTTTTGTGATGTTGGCCTTCTCACAGACTGGCAGAGCAGTTGAGAAGCAATTAGTCACAACTTGTTGCACAGAATAATTTGGTGTTATTAAATAAAACCGAGCCACAGCTAACACCACACAGTAACCACAGCCTCTATTCTGTTTTGTCAATTATTCAAGGGACTGGGCCAAGGGAATCTGAACAAAAGAACAGGAGAAAGCTAATTAATTGGGGCAACAAGGATCAAACAAAGAAAAGTAGGGTAAGGTGGATTCAACCACAGGGCAAACAAATTCCCCTATCCCAAAAAAGCACAAGTAGAGGCTGGTGCGGTGTTAGGCACCTGACTCTAGATGTAAAAATAACAAACCCACATCTGAGGTTTCTGGCTCTGTCTGTTCAATATCATGTAGCAGCACCTTAGATCCCCAAGCTGGTTCTGAGCCTGCATGATGATCCCTACTTACAGTGCTATTTCTGTATTTTCTCCATTTAAAGTAAAACGCAAAGCATTCCTTAGGGCAGCATCGAGAACTCCATCCCCTTCTCACTTTCCTGGCAAACATTCCCTACGCACTCTCTACAGCTTCATTTTCTCTCTAGACTCATGAATACCGAATTGCTTCCTGAAGCCTGTGACCCCCCCGCCAGGTGTAGGCACGAAATGAGTCCCTGGATGCTCAGCCAACCCAGAATGGCAACGTCTGCGGTCACAAGCAGCTGCAGAGCTTCAAGCATCTGAGGAGGCTTTCTGGCCAAGATTTTGGAACTGCAGACTCAAGTCTTTCAGCAATTAGGTGGTGGTTATTGTGACTTTCTTTTGAACAAGAGGTGTGAAAATACTGCTCTTCAGCTGAAGTAAAATCACAATTCTTATGACTACACTCTAAAATACAGCCACTTGCCCATAGGAACTTTGTCAACAAATACAGTTCATTATTACTAAAGACTGACTTAGAACTAGGAACATTTTGTAGATGAATGAATATTTCAAAATATATTTTACGGAATTATCTAAACAGGGCTGCAAGATACCTAGAGAAATCACTTAACCTGTTGCCTACCCCAAAGTTTACTATATCATAGTGTTTCCATGATTATCTGAGTGATCTCCTCTCAGAAACCTGCAGTAATGAACTTTGTTCACATTCTTTTTTTTAATTAAATAATAAAACCCAAGTGCTTTGCAATGAATTGCCACAGATTAAGAAATCCGAGCTTCTATAACAAATATTTTGCACAACACTTTTATAATATTTTTACCTCCTCCAATTGATGCTGTATATTCTTTAATATAGAAACCATTTTACTCCTATTGCAGGCAATGGGAAAGCTTGTATTTTCTGTAGTGCAAAGGATTTGATGCTACCTGAGTGATTTAAAAAGTTAATGTAGCGTTGAATAAATGCAGAATTAATCAGTACCACATTTTAAAAACACTCCAGATATTGTTAGTGTTCTTGTTCTCTGTTAGTAGGAAATTAGCTCATCGTTTAGTTTCATGGCAATTCCATTATTCACTGGGAAATATTTTTATGTCTGGTTATGAGAAATGAGAAACTGTATGCACAGTTTTCTGTGCAGAAAAATAATTAAGCACAGTGGAGATACTCCCTTGAGAGAGGTGTTTACATGCATAAGGTTTCATCTCGATGTTCCAGCTGTGGACCTTCTGTGAGCAAACGTGACTTTTGGGGTAAGTGCACATAGCCAGCGGGAAACAGATTACAGACTCTAAACTGGTTGTATTCATGACATAAGACATTTGAGAGTTCAAAGACCAGAAATGCACATATTTGTACATCTGATGGGTGCATGTTCTCAACAAAGGCAGAAAGGATGGAACTTGACTAAGCATCTCTGTCCTTCCTGTAGAATAAAATTCGTAGTAAATGCTGACACTAACTCTACTTACCCAGTTTGATGCTGCACCCTGTCAGCTGTTAGATTTGTGTTTATCATTTTCTAACTTCTCTAGACAAACTTCTTTTCATTCAAAGGGTTGTTTCATTTAATGAGCAGTATCCATTAAAAAATAATGTGGCAGGATTTTGCAGTAATGAGATATTCCTTACCTGTAACTATGACTCTGCCTGAATCATTTGGCTATTGTTAGTTTTTGTTTCTGCTTAGTTGGTCCTAAGGTTCTACCATTGATTAATTCAAGACCAGAGGGTCCAGCAAGCATAAAGTCGAAGCACACAGAGAAAAAAGTTGTCACTACAGAGATCTCTCCTCAATAGAGAAGCACTCTATAAAAAAACACCTGGAAAGAAGATGTTACATCCATTGCCTCTTCTTTGACTCTGTCTCATCTCGCAAGGAACTGGACCAACTCATTACCTTGATATTGTGCTAAATAATACGGTTACCAGTAGAATCCTCACACTTTATTATGTTCAAATTTATCACTGAGTTGAAGGAACAAAGAAGATGATGTTTCTGCTAGTTGTTGACTTCTGATGCATCTTCATGACACAGTCAAGATAACAGCACTGGATGAAGCCCAGGGGACAGGTGCTGTACAGTGTAGCCTGAAAGACAAACATCTGCTCTGAGATAGACATCTGAGAATCTTCCACACTCCATGCAAGAAGGTGCCTGCAGAGGGCAATTCATCACATCTTTCTTCCATGACAGAGAAAGCAGAGGAAGTCTAACTAATTAGCTTAGTCTGAATATTTACCTTTTAAATGACTGAAATTAGGTCAGGTGAGCCAAACTCTTTAATACTTTTAAGATGAAAGCTTTGAACTAAGGTAAAGTAGCACTCACATTATGCCAAATGAGACCTTTACAGCTGTATCAGGAAGGAAAAAAAAGAGCAGAAGAGAATAGAAGGAAACTCTAGTCTCATTTATAATTCTGACACAATTTCTTTAATATGTAGGTGAGATCTAGCTATCAGAGTTCATCGTATATACACACATATATATGCCTCAATTTCAGCAGTTTATACAAGTAGAGAATCTGTCCTAGCACTCCATTTCTGTAAGTCTGGAGCACTACCAGCTTCACCTCAGGAAAGGACCACAAATCAATAACATTAAACTGTAGCAAAATGTTTGAAAGAGTATCTAGCCATGTATATTAAGCAGCAAAGATTGGTTGCATTTTGCTGAAGAAATGTAGAGTGTGGTGGTAGCTGTTGTGGTTTAACCCAGCAGGCAGCCAAACACCACACAGCCACTCACTCCCCCCTGGCCCCCAGTGGGATGGGGGAGAGAATCGGAAAAAAAAAAAAAAAGTAAAATTCGTGGACTGAGATAAAGACAGTTTAATAGAACAGAAAAAGAAGGGAAAATAATAATAACAATAACAATAACAATAACAATAACAATAACAATAACAATAATATAGAATATATAAAATGAGTGATGCACAATGCAATTGCTCACCACCTGCTGACCGATGCCCAGCCCGTCACCAGGCAGAGATTCCCCTCCCTGTTTATGTACTGACCAATCCCCAGTTTATGTACTGACCATAACGCCATATGGTATGGAATACCCTGTTGGCCAGTTGGGTCAGCTGTCCTGGCTGTGCCCCTCCCAGCTTCTTGTGCACCTGGCAGAGCATGGGAAGCTGAAAAGTCCTTGATTGGGCTAAGCACTACTTAGCAACAACTAAAACATCAGTGTGCTATCAACATTATTCTCATATGTCCCGGTTTCGGCTGGGATAGGGTTAAATTTCTTCCTAGTGCTGTGTTTTGGATTTAGTACGAGAAGAATGTTGATAACACACTGATGTTTTCAGTTGTTGCTAAGTGCCCTCCTAGTCCAAGGACAGCTCCCGTGCCTACTGACTGAGCTAGGTACGCGAGATGGGAGGGAACATAATCAGGACAGCCAGCCCAGCTGGCTAATGGGGTATTCCATACCATGTGACGTCATGCTCAGTATATGAATGGTAGGCGTGATCCAGGAAATACCGATCGCTACTTGGTTATCGGTCAGCGCGGGTGGTGAGCAATTGCATTGTGCATCACTCATTTTGTATATTCTATCATTATTTATTATTATTATTTTCCCTTTTCTGTTCTATTAAACTGTCTTTATCTCAACCCACGAGTTTTTCTCACTCTTACCCTTCTGATTCTCTCCCCATCCTGTTGAGGGGGCGGGGGGAGTGAGTGAGCAGCTGCGTGGTATTTGGCTGCCTGCCAGGTTAAACCACGACATCATACTAAATCCAAAACACATCACTATACCAGCTACTAGGAAGAAAACTAACTCTACCCCAGCCAAAACCAGGACAAATGTGCTATTTGAAACTAGTGTAAAAATGGACCTCATGACATTCCTACTGATCGGAGAATAAAAGGTATAAAGAACTGTTAGAATTGGTAGTATTAAAATAGCAGTGAAATGAAACCTGAATCACGAAAATGAGACTTTTGGAAGAAAACAGATGTGCAAAAAAGAAATAAATTATGTTGAAATCAACAAATGCCGCCTTCATTTCTGAACATGTGATAATTTTAATAGAGCAGTTTACCCTATGACAAAGCATTATACTCTCTATTTTGATGCATAGTGTAAGTGAGGCCATTTTGCTTTATGTATTTGCAGGTTATTAAGTATATATAGCAAATCTGTAGGCTGATTTGATACCATTTACACTGGTGTCGTTCATCATTAGACAGATGGCATGAATTCACAGTGACATGTCTTGTGATACTAATTTTTCTTCACTCTACAAAGTCTGTTTGCAACTGCCTCTAGCTTTATTACCCTGGTAGTAATCGGAAGCATATTCCTGTAATCTCTAATTGTTAATGCACAATTAGCAGAGCAATTATCAGGACCCAGATATTCAAGAGCCCAAGATTTCCCACCTGTTATTGGGAAGCAGGCATTTTGGTTTGTAAAAGAACATGTGGAAAATTGAGTTTGTTTATTCTGTTACAAGTAAGTAAAGTTTGTGAATAGCATGCTCTATGCTCTAGAGATTACAAAAGTAGATGATTTGAACAGTGAATGCTAAACGTGTTTCTAGCTGAGACAGATTTAGCGCATTTCCCTCTTGCTCAGAGAAGGAATATTCCCATTTGCTAAGCTGGCAAAACATCTGTCTACTTCCCTGCAGGTCCAGAAGAACATTTTAACAGTAGTAAAGTTCAGGAGGACACACAGACCATGTTCCAGTACCCATCAGGGAACTCTTGCATCTGGCAATTTTTTGTCAGGCATAGCAGCTGCTAATCAGAAATACTACAGATGAGAACAGACCGAGCATGCTGTTGCTATTATAATGTCTAATTATTCATATGACAAATGCTTTTCACTGCCATTTCATTTTATTTGTAGATTTCATTTAACTTCTATTAAACAATGGTTAGACAGAATGGCAGGGTTTCTCTGTCTATACTTCTGTTTACATTAGTGAGTCAGGTATGTTCTTTCTTCAATTTATATAATGAAGGAGTTAAATGAATAAGGAAATAAATACATGTATCTAGGCCATGCACGCAAGTGCACAAGGAGGTAAAAGGACATATGGGATCTTTCTGCTACCCTTTTTCCTGGGCGTAACAGAAAGCCTCCATTTCCAAACTCTTTAGGGAGAAATGCTCTACATTGTGTCTGGAAAGATAGACCATGACTATCTTTAACTTGAAATTCACAGCCATTTCAGCATAGTTCTTTCATTTCTGCTTTTTCCATGGTAGACTTCTATAGGAACCAGGCTGCTGAGCTAAATGCAGCATAAAGAGCTGCTGTCTTTATGAGGTAGTTCAGTTTCTGCTAAAAACTGATTTTGTTTATTTACTCTGAACAAAGTAAAAGGTCAGCTCTTAAACGTGTTAAATATCTGAGTTATACAAGGCACGGACCAGTTTTTCTTCTTCAGGACAGCCTGTCAAATATTTCTAGCCTACTGGCTAGCCTAGTAAGAATAGTGGCTGGAAAATTTGATCCATGTCATATGGCTGATAACAGGCATAATCGTTTATTTCCCCTCTTACACAGCCAGTCTCAAAATTCATTCTTTGTAGCTCCATTGTTTCTAGTCATGTGAGTGGTCATCATAGGGTGTGTGTAACTGTTAGCTCTAGAAGCATTAGCCTGTAGTTGGCCATCAAATTTTTGGTGGCTACAAATTTTAGAGTCTAGAACAGGATTGAATTTATATGCTGATCTTCATTAAGATCTTTGGTATATTTTCTCCCGTGTTCTAGTTGAACAGGTAAAACTAGTGAGAGAAAACTATTTCCATTATAGCAGCAATTTGTAGAGGAAAGAACAGCTGTGTTATGAAAAAAAGTGTTTTATAGATATAATGCATCAGGAAAAAAAATCTCCAATTCAACAGGGAACAAAAAAGCATGTCATAAGAGGTCAGACTCAGCCAGACTGTTCCCTCGTCTAATGTACTGGCTAGATATTAAGCTAGATATTAAGTTCTGTCTACCCAAGTAGCACCATGGTGAATTGTGAACCTCCTAATTTGTGGGGCCACATATGCAGTCCAGACATGTCCTACTCAGTGTAGGATTAAGAACAGAGTGTGCACCTCTTCTCCAAGCTGCCTCCCAAATGAGCATGACAAGCAAGTCCCAGGGAAGGAGGTCTGGATGCCAGAATCTCCCATAGAACACATCTGAGGGTCACAGTCACTTGTTTTCTGTCTGACGATTCCACAATGGCTCTGCTTGAGCCCATCTCAGATTGGTCTTAGTGTTGTTAATACTGGAAACTATAGAAAAGGCTGTGTTGCAAAAAAAAACACTAGAGATTAGAAGACATTAATGGTAGAGCAAAATATTTGTACACATTTCTTGTAAGTTCTGCTTAGGCTTTCTAAATGTGAAAATGCGCTTCCATCTTTTTTGTTGTGGTTTATAACACCTTTGTTTGAAATCTGGCCTCAAATCTGACACAATCCTTCCCCATAAAATGTCGCATTCCAAATAATACCAAATCAGCTATGATTTGGAAGAAGAACCTGCTATAAGAAGCACTGATTCACTTCGAAGAATATTCTCTCCTGTATCCATACCGCATTTATCATTGTTTCAATGACAAGGGAACCTTTTTTCAAATCCAGGAACTTTTAAAAGACACGTGAAACAGCCTCAGCAGCAGCAGAGACCTGAACCCTGTCCAGAGATTCCTCGTACATCTATATCTCTTAGCTCCCACTAGAGACACAGGCCATCTTTCTGTGTTGGGCCTGTTGTTGAAAAATGAAAATAACACAAGTACAGGGATTAAAAGGATCTGGCATTCAGTTACACTAGAATAAAATGGGTGGAAAGAACTAAGACTGTAGTGAAATTCAATTTAGTACTGCTCTTCCTCATGTGATTCATTAATATTTGTTAAGTACTCCAAGTACACTTTCCAGGCTATCCGTGTTCACGGACAGCGTCTCTGGGTAATATCAGCTAAATAAAGTGTAAAACAAATTCTATCAAACTGCTGTCATCTCTTGACTTGTAAATACATATATTGATGTGTATACCAGATACAAAATCCTTATAGGCCTTTTCATAACATAGGCATGTTAGGCTTACATGTTGCTGTCAATATTTTGGACAAATTCCAGCTAGATCATTGCATTCTGCATCATTAAATTTTCCCTGTGCTTGTAATTAGATGTAGTTGTGGTCTTCCCCTCGCATTGCTATGTTCTATTAAACGGCTGCTGAGTCCTACTGCTGAGCTGTCAACATTTCCTTAGTGAGAGGCCTTGTTTAAACATATCTCTTAAACGTTCCTTGGAGACAAGAACGATTTAATTACATAGTTTTACTGAGACTCTTATAAAGAAATGAAAAGGATTTAAAAATACTATGAGTAGGCTTATGTTTTTGAAATTTTCTTCTTAGATTATGAAAATGTTTTTCAGGTCGGTTTACATCCAACCTGGGTTTTTGGATTGGTAGTACTTATTTTGGGACTTTAACTCTGAAGGAATCAATGCTAACAACATGTCAGTGGCCCTTTTTTGGTCAGATTTATTCTTCTGCTGCTGAGCATGCAAATGTCTACCAAAACCCTATTATCTGACCTGAAGCACAGATTTTGCATGCCTCTCTCAAACTTTCCACTATGCAGTATTTTTGACATATATTTTTGAGCCAAAAATATGACTACTAGTGATTTAGAATTTTTTTTTTGCACCTCTGTCTTTCACAGGAGAAAATCATGTTCAGTTTTCTTCCTATCGTTTTATTTTCCATAGAAAACCACATTGTTATTATGATGGTAGACAGTAGATGCTCTAGAGATCATAACATAATAATGCAGCTTAGCTCTCACTTCACACATGGGAATAAAAGTGATGACAATAAGATAAAGGACTTCCATTTAGTTCCATTATTACTAGCTAATATTACTGCTAGTATTCTTTCTGTGGGTTTCTTTTAATCAAAACGTGATAAATCCTTATATGTTGTTTGTTCTCCATGTCTTCAGATCATTGCTCAGAAAAGAAACACTCCAAAATCTTGTGAAGTTGGGTTTTTTCCAACTGCTGTTCAGATATGTAACAGCAGACTGACTCCTGTATAAGGAAGATGATCTACATACATTGTGATTTTCCATACGGCCACTAGCTGATAGGGAAAACTCATCCAATGCCTGGATTGCTGTACATTTAATACAGGTGTATTAAATCCTAGATGGAAAGGAAAGGATAGCATCTCATACAGCCTTCAGGATAACAGAAACATATCAGCTTTGTCTGTGTGCTCCTGAGGAGAGTTTAATAGGCATGATTTCCCAAAGGTAAATCTTTATGCGACCTGGAGGCAGAAGAGCCATCCATGGACACAGAAGAGATGAGACCGGTTTGACTTTTCCACATGACAGTAACCCATAACCAAGTCTAGAGGTGAACAAAGACCAGGTGGAGGGCAGGGGATTAGGGTATTGGTCTGTTTAATGGCTGAGCTAATTGCAAGAGGGATGTATCATTAAGTTGTTTAGGCTCTGTGGATCTCAGCTACCGACTTGGGAATCACCTCATTCAGACAAACCCTTACTATGAGCAGGGAAATATTGTCAGCAAATGCTTGTCTGGACTGACTGATGAAACCACGCTGACGCTGGATGATGAAATCGCTGCCTTATACCAACAGAAATTCAGAGCTTAGTGCAAATGGAGGAGCCTGGGCTGGTGATCCACCCATTGGCAGAGGGATGTCAGGTACTGTCGGAGCCGGTCTCTGGGTAAGGCTGGCACGCAGCAGCCTCAGGCAGGTGCAGAGGGGGCTAGAGAGGCACCACCAGCAGAGGAGAGAGGCCTTCCTTTTCTGTTTGCTAACAGAAAAACAGGTACTTTTTGATCTATAGAGGAAGGAAAAGCTAGGGAGGACAGATTATGCTTTCTTCTTTCAGCATTGATTGCTTCAAAATCATTGGGTACAAAGGATGCACTGCTGTCCAGCTTTTTCCCCACACTTCAGTACGCTGTTGTTATCATAAATCCAGTTACTCACAACTCTAATTTGCAGTCACTTCCCTGGGCCACTCATTTGCTATTTAAAAAAAAGAGATGCCAAACATTGTCCAAAAGGATATGCACATACCATAGCACTGGGGGGAAAAGAAAAATACAATTCCTTCTCCTTTAGCTGCCTGTACTCTCTTTAGAACCTGGAAACACTGACTCACCAACTGAGTGCCCAGCACTCTGATATTTGAACACTGTTTAATAGGTTGGTTTGTACATAGAATGAATCATATGTCTTCAGTCACATATTCTTTTGTTATTATTGTTATTATTATTATTTCAGTCTTAGTGCATTCCTCAGGAAACCAAAGGCACCAAAAGAAGTATAGCCTCCATACACTATTCTAATCTTGTTTTCTTTTCATTTCAGCTTGGATTTTGAGCACTTAGACTGAGCTAATTCAATTTATAGGCTCATTAACCAGACTGCCAGTGGAAGGGGAAGACAGTGTGTCTCCACAGGAGTCAGAACGGTCTCTGGATTTTAAAACCTCAGGAGCTCCTGGTGCAGCATCAGTCTGCTTTCTCATACTGCGATCCAAAATAGGATCCAAGAGGTAAAGAAAGTGGCAAAGACAGTGAAAGGAAAATTGTAATGCTTTTTCCTCCAGTAAAAATTAAAACGCATGTGAATTTCTCTATAGGCTTCCTGGTCAAATCTTTACAAATAATGACTGACTTGCCAACAGGCTTTTATGCTAAATCACATTTTTTTTCTTATTCATCTTAAAGCTGTTTCAAAACAAACG